>NC_033621.1:21939278-22074167 GCF_001540865.1 Ananas comosus | reverse complement strand
AAAAAAAAAAAAAAAAAAATGGTGAGCTCGGTTTTTAGGAAGAGAGAGAAAGAAAGGGGGAAGGGAGCGTGCGGCACACGCGGCGCCCATCCGGGCATCGTGCCCAAACAAATTGTTTGGGCACGATGCCCATAAAATTTTTGTCCCGGGGGGGGATGTAGCAAGTTATCAACATCATTTATTATTATTATTGTTATGGCAAAAATATCTAAAACTTATTTGAATTATAGACCATTTTATGATATTTTAAAATTTTGATTTTATTATCTGATTTTTTTAATTGGTTTGATTTTAGTCGGTAGTTAACGGCACTTTGACTTCAAAAATTAAATATATTGTTTATCTTTACAGATTTAGTTAGTTCATAATATTCTATATAATTCTCGCAACTATAAGTTTAATAATGTAAGCAATTAGCTTAAATTTTAAAATCAATGTGCTGTTGACCAGCTCAAATCAGATAAAATTGAAAGATTGAGTAATAAAGCTAAAATTTTGAAAGATCAGACAATTAATTCAAAATGAATTATAGCTCAGATAAGTTATGTATAGTTTTACCTTTTTTATATACGTGTAAAGCGATTAGACTTCAAACTTGAAATCTCGGGTACCGGTCATCAAGCTCTTAGCTAGCTACACTGAATATAGTTAATAACAAAATATAAATTGCGATCAACAAAACATGTACATACAATGTAACTAGTGTATTTTTTTTACCTTTAACTTGATGATCAGGTTGCATGGGGTTCTTTGTACCGTCTATAAAGCGTTTTTAATAAATTGGTTCCTATAATCTTCACTTCTAGTCTTTTTAAACTTTTTTTAATTTTTCTTTTCTAAATAAAAATTCATGGCTCAAAACTTTATTAACAAATTCATGTCGCTAAATCCTTAGTTCTCCTTGTTTTTTTCAAATTATATCCACGTAGTAGTTGATGAATAATGAGAAACATAAATTAAAATTGTGCATAAAAAAGAACCATATGGGATGTTAATAAATGGTAAGCATATGCAAAACTATCAAACTTTCGAAATTTTACCATATAACTTTCCAATTTATTTGATTTGAACAGGCCAACGACACATAGGTTCCAAAATTTGAATGCGTCGATCAAATCAAAATCGAACGAATTAAAATGTTAAACAAGCGAAATCGAAATTTCGCGAAAGATTGAATAGCTGATTCAAAATGTGCTCGCAAATCAGATGAGGTACTAGAAGCATTTACGGTTGTGATTTGTGCTTGTGCTTTCTGGCTTGTGGGGAACTCAGAAAGCAATTTTGTAATTCTAGTCGTCGATGCATTGGCCAGTGTTACGGCAAACGCACGGAAAACGAAAAATAGCGAATACGAAATAGTCAAATCACAAGCAGAAAATAAATATAACACACACAGATTTACGTAGAAAATTCTCTGCAGGAAAAAAATCACGGCGAGGGAGGAGAGAATTTCACTATCGAATCGAAAGGGAATACAATGTTCTTCAGATTACAACCAACCACGATCACACGCCTCTAAGAAAAAAACGAACAGAAAAATTCATAACGGGTTTCGATAGCTCGGGCCTGACGGCCCGAGCCCTCCGCTACCCACTACAGACATTTATTTTTTCTTCACAATTTAATTTTTCAATTTGGTCGCACCGCGAAGCTATCGGCAAGTCGTAAATCCAAATCTTAGTCGATAATAAATTTCGAGTCATATCTAACAGCCACAGCCAGACTGGAATTCTGTGGAGCGGCAGGTTAATTAGGAGTTTGACAGGCAGTTACCCAATCCACGCACGTTACCACCAACTGATCTCAAATTTTATTTTTATTTATTATTATTATTATTATTATTATTATTATTTGAGAGAGAGAGAGAGAGAGAGGGGGAGTAATTCGATCTTTAATATATAAATAAGGCTCATCCCGTGGAGATGGGCTTAGGCTCGAACACACTAATAAGTATTCACCCCTTGTTGCTCTGTGTGTGCATGTAGACAGAGAGAGATATATATATATATATATACATATAGAGGGTTCTAGAAGGTGCTGGAGAGTTCTAGAAGGGTGTAGAGATCGGGGGAGAGATGGGAGCAGCGGAGGAGGAGGGGGCGGTGGTGGTGACGGGGGCGTCCGGGTACGTCGGGACGTGGCTCGTCGTGAAGCTGCTGCAGGCCGGCTACACCGCGCAGCACCGGTCCGAGACCCCGTCAGTATTTCCTCCTTTCTTCTTCTTCTTCTTCTTCTTTTTTTCGTTTTGATTTTATTTTGGACCACTTACACTTTGCCATCAAACTTAGGTGGTCAACGAGGGTGTTCGGCTCATTTCATAAACGAGCTGAGCATGCGCGGGCTCTTATTGCATCGACGAAAAACATAGCTTTAGTTTGAATGCGAGTCAGCTTACAAATAAATGTTAAAACGATTAGAAAGAATATATATATATATATATATTATATATATATATATATATATATATATATATATATATATAAATATATATTATTCATAAATAAATATTGAGATTTAAACATTAGAATTTGAAATATAGTTGAAACTTTATATATAAATAAATTCTTTACAATTTAGTTGGCTTTATATTTAGATTGAGCTAAAAATTAAAAATAAATTTATAATTATATTATATAAGATATATATATATATATATATAATTATTATATATATTATTATATATATTATATATATATAGTATATATATATATATATAGTTGAATTGTTATCGAGCCGAACACGAGCGAGCTGACCCCCAACCCTTGTTTGGTTCGTTTATTAAACAAGCTAAACAATTCAGATTTTGCATTCGACTCGTTTACTAAACGAGCGATTCAATCTCAAGTTCATTTCGATTCGAACACGAGACAGAGAGTTGGATTGGCACCCCTATTCAAACTATGAGTCGCCACGTATGACATTTTGGTTCTCAAACTTTATTTTATTATAATTTCTGGCCTGTACTTTCTATATTATTGGGATCAAGTCTCACAACTCAAGTTGCTTTAGTTGATGTATCGCCAATATAAAAGTGATATTGTAATGTTGTAATTGATAATGTGATAATAATTAAAATATTATATCACTTTCACATTAGTAATTCGTCAATATTTAACCAACTAAATTAGATTATGAAATTTAATTATAACAATTTATAAAAGTTTGAACCAAAAAGATAGAAAGATAAAAGGGTAAATTGCACGCTCGATCGTCGAACTATAAAATGGGTGACACTTTTGTCATCAAGCTTTAATTTATTATAATTTGTGACTTGAACTTTCAAGATAGTAACAATTAAGTCCTACAATCCTATTTAGTTGACTGAATAATGATGTATCGTTGATTTAAAAATGCCATGATATGTTAATTATTGGCACATTATTAATCACATTACTGCCACAACACTTCTGTATTAGCAACAAAATTAATATATAGTTCGTTAAGTTAGGTTCTATGACTCGACTGTGACAATTATGAAATTTCAAAATAAAAATTATAATAAATTAAAATTTGAGAACTAAAATATTTATGTCCAAAGCATAGGGACCGGAGCATAGTATGAAAAATAAGACATAAATTTAAATATTCTAAACACTTTTTAGCTGAGAAACTACAGATTTTTTGTCCACAATTAACAATCGAAGCTGTTAATAATCATCATAAATCTTCAATTTAATTTATAAAAACAACTCAAACCAAAACCATTGTAGGAGGCCTCCAATCCCCGCACATTCTTCTTTGTATCTGTTTTATATAGTTTAGGCTAAATTAAAAAAAAATCCTTATAAATATCTTTTTTTATTTTACCTCTCAAATTTTTAAAATTCTATATTTTATCTCCACAATATTTTAAGTTGTTACATTTAGTTCCCCTCCGTCAGAGTTTCATCAATATTCCGTCAATTTATTATAATTTATAATAGAAAAAACTTCAAATACCACTATTGTGGTTTCACACTTTTTTACTTTAATACCCTGTGGTTTAGTATTCTGTGGTTTCATTTTTATTTTTTTATTACCGATTTTACTAATTTTTTCGTTAAATCAGTGACAAAGTTAAAACTAAAAGATACTAAAGTGAACATTCAATAAACCTAGGTGAAATATCTGAAGCTTTTTGTATATAATTTAACGAAATATTAACGGAGAAACTGACGAAAAGATAAAAATAAAATCACATGACACTAATTTGATACACTTTAAACCATATGGTACTAAAGTAAGAAAGTACGAAACCACGAGTGGTTTCGGAAGTTTACTCTTTATAATAAAAATTATCTTTTTTTACAAAATAAGTAAGAGTAATTTGATCATTTTGCCCTCTTTATTAACGATGCACTCTCTGAAAATATATTTTATAATTTTAACATACTAAAACATAAATTTTTATCGATCAGATCAGAGAGATAACGTGAAAAAATAAATATTTATAAAAAAAATTCTATAATTTAATCTTTAGTTTATTTATTTATTTATTATTATTATTATTATTATTTGGTTGTTGCAGCGAACATTGTGAAGACAAAGCCGTTGCTGGATCTGCCAGGGGCCGGCGATCGTCTGAGCATCTGGAAGGCCGACCTGCAGGACGAGGGGAGCTTCGTCGACGCCATCAGGGGTTGCACCGGCGTCTTCCACGTGGCAACCCCCATGGATTTCGAATCCAAAGACCCAGAGGTATCCAAAAAAAAAAAAGAAAAAAAAGAAAAAAAAGAAAAGAAAAAGTACACTCCGAAACGGGATATATTATACGATCATTGAATAAGTTTCAATCATGCGATTGATGGGTTGTACATCGTGCATCCACTTTGGGATGTATGCGTAGTATTGCTTGAAGGCTAAGATACTTTAAGGATTCGTTTGGTTCGGGTATAAATAAAAATTGTCTATTTCTAGGTGTTATGAATACTGACACGGGACATAAAATATGACACGACTCGGACATCGTGACTCGGCAACTTTTAAAAAATAAGAACATGGACACTGCTAATAAAATATAATATTATTAATATGATAATATATTTTTATAAGTTCGGTTATTATACTTTTATAAGTATTGGCTCCTTTATACTCATAAGTTTTCGGCACTTAGATTTATTTCATTAATTATTTTCATCCATTAAATCATACTATTTAACCAACTACCCACTCAACTCTAGGGGACTACTATTATTTTAAGTGGGACCACCATCATCCTAACGACACATTCCATTAATCAACGGTTAAAAATTTATGAGTATAAGAAGGTCTATACTCATAAGAGTATAGTAGTCCCAGCCATATTTTTATTATATATAAAATATTAATTTTGGCAAAATATTATTATATTTCTCGTTCGAATGAAAGTTAGTAAAATTTGCATTGATAGTTCATATATTTTTTATAAAAAAATTCCACCGTACATAATTTATTTCTATTATCAAAAAGAAATTATATGCATTCATAAAAAAGCTAAAATATTTATCATCTTATATTATATATGTATAGAAAAAATAAAATAAAAATAGATATGTAAATATTTTTTAGTTGTATGCGCTATGGATCGGCATTAAATGGGCATCCAAGGAGTGCCCACATCAGACACGTGTCCGACACAGACACGTGGGCATATGATACGGACACACGAGGCTTACAGAAATATCCGCAATACATAGGTCTATTTCAGGAATAGGTACAATTTCAGAAATAAGTAAGAATTAGACCAATTTTATGTATGAATGAATATTTATTGTTTTCGAAAAAAAGAAAAATAGCATTTAAATATATAAAATAAAAAAAATACTGGATAGTTATAAATAGAAAAATGATATTATCTCTCTCGTTATATTTGAATTTAAAATTTTTAAATTTGAATTTTGAATTTTAACTTTTAAATTTTAAAATTTGAAATTTAAATTTAAAATTAAACTCTCAAATTTTGAATTTTAAAATTTAAAATTTAAAATTTAAGGTCAAATTTAAATTTCAAAAATATAAAATATCAAAATTTAAATTTTAAAAAATATAAAATCAAATTAAAATTTAAAAATTAAAATTTAGAATTTAAATTATAAAATTTAATTTTTAAAATTAAAATTAAAATTAAAATTAAAATTAAAATTTTTTAAATTTTTTTTTAAAAAAATAAGGATGGGAACAGCTTGTTCCCACCCCTACCCATCCTTGTTTTCTAACCAAATATAGCGTGAAGTTTTATTTGTTTCGAATATAAATAAGGACTGTCTATACAAGGAATATCTATAAATTCAGATATAAGCTGAGCCAGATCAATTTTGTGTTTGAATGAAAATTGAGTTGTTTCTTAGAATAAAAAAAATAATGTTTGGATAGATAAGATGGAATAAGAAGAATAGTAGATAGTTATAAATATAAAATAATTATATTTTTCTCTATATTATATTTGAATTTAAATTTTTAAATTTTATATTTAGATTTTTAAATCAAATATATAATTTTCAAATCTCAAAAATTCAAAAATTAAAATTTTAAATCTCAAATCCGAAAATTCAAAATTCAAAATTTTAAATTTAAGATTAAATCTAAATTTAAAAATATAAAATATCAAAATTTAAAATTAAAAAACTTAAAATATTAATTTAAAATTTAAATTTTAGAATTTAAAGTTATAAATTTTAATTTTAAAATTACAAATAATAAATTTTTAAAATTTAAAATTAAATATTTATAATTTTTTTAAAAATTAAATAGGGGAGGGAATATCTGTTCCCACCCCTAATCCCACCTTTTTTTTGTGTTTGGGTATAACGGGGGGATAACCCGTTATCCCTCCTTATCCCCCAACTAAATAGGGGCTTAAAGTTAGATTTTGTTCATTAACCATTAGAAATTTCATTATCTTTGTAAAATTATTATTTTACCCTTTTAAAAATATTCTTCGACTTCTACTAATTTTTCTTATTTATTTTTTAAATTATGGGCAGAAAAAATATTTTAATTTTTTGCTCTTTTAAATATATTTTTCTACTGTCACTAATTTTTTCTATTTGCATTTAAATTAGAGACAAAATAGATATGAAAAAAAATAGGTATTTTGATTTTTTTTTTATTTTGGTAGAAATTATTTTTGAATACTAATAGCGAAATTATTTCTAAATACCAAAAAAATATATAAAAAATATATTTGAAATAAAAGAAAATAAAGATGTACAAATTTTTTCAGTAGTTTTTAAACGGCATATAAATAATTATCCAAAATTTTTATAAAGCACAAAAGTGTCAATGCAATTTTTTTTTTAAAAAAATTATCATTTCGATGTAACAGCTGTAAACTGGCCTTGATAAGACTTTTACTATCTCAGATGATAGATACCAAATTTTTTATTTTCTTTTTTTCCTTTGAGGGGTACATTATACATATTATACCAAAACTTTATTTAATTTTTTTTTGTTATCTTTGATGTACTTTTAAGTTGCTAATAAAATTGCCTACGGATTTTTTCTGTCAAAAAAAAAAGATTTGATTTTTTATATATATATATTTTTCACTCGTACACTTGAGTACCTAAAAATAGAAATATATATAACATCTAAGATCCAGGATTGTTACAAATGACAATATATGTTTGAAATAAATTAAAATAAGTAAGTTATTTTACAAATGAAGAGATCTAAACGTATCACTCCATAAGACATCATCTTGGGTATTTTATGGGTCAAGGACTAAAGTACAACATTTACCAAAATTGGCACTCAAATTTCAAATATAACCCTATGAAAATGTAAACAATAATAATGACAATAAAAAAAATTTGCTTATTTCTTTGCAGAATGAGGTGATCAAGCCCACAATAAATGGACTCCTGGGCATTCTCAGATCATGCAAGGAGGCCGGCACCGTGCGGCGCGTCGTGTTCACGTCGTCGGCTGGGACGGTGAACGTCGAAGAGCACCAACGGTCAGAGTACGACGAGAACTGCTGGAGCGACATCGACTTCTGCCGCCGCGTCAAGATGACTGGATGGGTACTCTATATATCGACTTCTGCTACCGACGCGCCGTTTTGAAAACTTTATTATTAAAAACAAGTTATGAGTACTAAGAAGATCATACTTATAAGAGCATATATAGTAGCTAGACTCATATATATATATAGAGAGAGTTCGACTACTATACTCTTAATAGTGTAGATCAACTCTAACGGAGCTGATTGTTGATTTAGAAGCCGCATCATCAAAAATAATTTGGTAGTACAGAGGCTTTCGTGTTATCGATAATATACCAGCCGGATTCTCTCTCTCTCTCTCTCTATATATATATATATGTAGTGTGGAGCTACTATACTTTCGGAAGCATAAAATACTTGATGTTTTCGACTTTTTAACCTTTGGATCAGAAAATATAGAGTTGGAATGATGGTAATTTTCAAAAGTTTAGTGATCCTCTAGAATTTAGTGGTTTTTCTAGAAAAATAATATTAATTCAAGAACTATAAATGGTCAGATACTTGTTCCGAAAGGTTAAAAAATTCAGATGAATTTGTAGCTAGTGATCATAATTATTTGTTGCTAACTCCTTGCTGTACAAATTAATTAATCAGATGTACTTTGTGTCAAAAACCCTGGCTGAGAAAGCTGCATGGGAGTATGCAGAGGAGAATGGGATTGACCTGATCAGCATCATCCCACCTCTTGTTGTTGGGCCCTTCCTCACCTCATGCATGCCACCAAGCATGATCACTGCATTATCACTCATCACAGGTATGATATACCCATATGGTTTATTTATGGCTAAATTACTAATTTTTTTTTTATAAATATTCATTTTCTTTAATTTTTGTTAAATATAAAAATATATAAATACTGTTTTCTAACGGTTTAAATTTTTATAGCAAAACGGTTGTTTCATATGATATCAGAACAGAAAGTTTTGAGTTCGAGTCATACTAGGCTCTTAGTATATTATTATTTATTTCAAGTCATCCCAGACTCCTAGCATTATTAATTTTCTTCTATTTAATTCAAGTCCACGTCAAGTGCCTTGTGAGAAAAAAAAAAAAAATCCGCATCCGCTTAAGCTTTTACAACGGTTGTTCCACACTTTTCCTTTCTAATTTTTAAAAATTTATATTTTACTTTCTCAATATTTCAAGTTGTTGCATTTTGCTCCACTCAGTCAGGGTTTCGTCGCTATTCCGTCAATTTTTTATAATTTATACTAAAATGCCCCTCAAAATGGCAAAAATATATTAAAAAATTATCTTTTTATAGAAAAAGTAAGAATAGTTTGGTCATTTTGCTTTCTCCATTAACATCGTACCCTCCTGCCGAAATTTTAAGGGGGCAAAATATAGATTTTTAAAAATCAGGAAGAAAAAATAAAAAACGGATATTTATAAAGTGGCATTATATATATTTTAGCCTTTATTTATTATTGCTTGCTTATTATGTTTCTTTAGGGGCGGTTTGGTTTCTCGAAAAAGCACTTTTTTTTTTCGAGAAATAAGTTTTTTATGAATTTTTTTTTGTTTTTCTTTTTTAGCTTTTTTAGAAAGCTTCTTTTCAAATTTTATAGAAAACTAGCATCTTCGTTTTCCTAAAAAGAAAAAAAAATAAATATAAATTTGCTATAAAATTTCAAAAATAAATTTCCAAAAAAGCTACATTTCAAACCAAATGGACGAAAGATCTACTTTTTCACTTTTTCTTCTCTGACTTTCAAAAATCTATATTTCAAAAATCAAACCGAATTAGAGGCATGAATTAAACCAAAATAATTTGGTCGGTTTGGTTCGGTTTATATTTTTTATTTAAATTAAATCTTTTTAAAGTGCTAAAACTAAGATATAATCATGATTAATTTCATTGCGTGTCAAAAATCAGTAATCTAAAATAATAGCAATTAATATTTCTAATTATTTAACTATTATTCAAAAATAATACTCAATTTTTTTATATTAAGACTAATATTATATATTGAATTTCTAAACCTTCGATTATTTTGGTTTTTCTAATTTTTAACTTTTAGTGCCGAACCAAACTGATTGATTCAGGTCGGATTCAATTTGGTATTTCGATTTGATTTGAACCAAATAATGCTCGCCCCTACCTTCTTTACTGCAGGTGTACTAACACTAGCATAACTTATCATGGCAGGAAACGAAGCACATTTCTCAATCTTAAAGCAGTTTCAGTTGGTTCACTTAGACGATCTATGTGATGCCCACATCTTCCTCTTCGAGCACCCGGACGCCACCGGAAGATACATTTGCTCTTCTCACGACGCTACCATTTACGATCTCGCGAAGATGCTCAGAGCGCGGTATCCTGAATACGACGTCCCCGAAAAGTAAGGCCATTTGTACATATTTCGCAGTTATTGCTCATTTGCGTAACTTCTCGCGAAAAATACGAGTAACAAACTGTGAATTCTTATTCTAGGTTCGAAGGGATCGACGAGGGCATAAAACGAGTACACTTCTCGTCGAAGAAGCTGATCGATCTCGGGTTCGAGTTCAAGTACACAGCTGAGGACATGTATGATGCAGCAATTCAGACCTGCAGGGAGAAGAAGCTGATACCGATGACGACGAAGTCTGTGAAGAGCTGCGCAGCTGCTGACGGAGAGAAGGTTAATGCATGTCTGGACAGCGTGAAACCGATAGTTACGGAATAATTGTGTCAGTGAATAAGCATGATAGGTTCGAGCTTGTGATCGTGCAAATGATGTGGTGGTGTTGAGTCGATTACTGGGATTGAGTTCTCTTATTTGATTAATAAAGCTTACTCGAGACAGCAGTTGTGGTTGATTCTGTTAGTACAGTTGGTAAGAATGATAAAGTTAATTAGTTATGTAACTGTGAAATGCCTGGGCTTCAAACATATTTTGCATTATTTGTAGTTAAAAACCTCTTTGAGTAATTTGAATCAAAAGTTCGATAAACATTTATAATCAAAACTTAATAAGGTTTTAGCGATCAAAAGCGTACAAATTAAGAGGTTAACCATGTTGGATCTTTGACGTTAACCATTAATCCCAAAAGTTTGAGTTGTTAGAAATACGCAACCAATTCACTTCAAGCGTACAGATACAGCGCCCACGGGTCTCAATTGTGATTCGGTCCAACTAGCCTCATGCCATTTCGAACATGTCTCAGCCCACACATGGCCTCCCGCCACAGGATAGAATGTTGATCTATTTAAGCCAACCCTCCCTCCAGTACATGGACATATTTGTAGCATGCAGGAATTGAATCCGTGACCTCTGGCTCTGATACCACTCGTCGGATCGTTAACGCTAATCATTAATCTTAAAAACTCGAGCTGTTAGAAATACGCAACCAATTCACTTAAAACGTGCAGATACAGCGCTCACGGGTCTCGATTATGACTTGGCCCAACTGGCCTTAGGCCATTTCGAATATGACTCGGCCCAACCCAGCCTCACGCCATTTCGAATATGACTTGACCCACACATGACCTCCCGCCATAAGGCAGGATGCTGACCCATTTAAACTAACAAACCAAATTGCAGGTACCTGTTTAAAATTAAATTTTGCATTTGAGGAGCAATGCTATCCATATATGCCCTAAACTTATATTTAAACATCAAACATAAAGTTCGAGGACCAAAGTAAAAGATATTCAAAATGTCGGGGAGTTGAGTGCAATTTAACCCCTCTATAAGTTTTCGCCGGTGAGCCGGGGCTTCTCCGTTCAGCGCTGTGGGGAAAAGCGCTTTCGACGCTTGAGAGCTTCACGGCGAAGTAGAAGATGCGAGCCCTCGTCCTCCTCCGCGCGTTCTCCAGGGCGAAGGCCCACACGCTCCTCTTCTCCTCCCACTGTGCTCGTCGCCATTGCCACGCGCCCGCGAAGAGGGAGAGGGCGAAGGGCCCTCGCATCCTCGGCCCCGACCTCCCCGACATCTGGCGCTCGCCGCCGCTCGATTCGACGCATCCTCCGCCGCCATTGATCGATGGTAAGCGACACCCGCTTCTTGATTTTGCGTTGATCTTTTTCGTTGGGGAATTGTCACAAGCATGTGGTGGGCGGTGGCGCTTTGTGAGGGTTTTGGGTGCTTAGATGGGTGAGATGATGTAGGGTTAGATTCGCCCCATTCTACGCCGCCGTTGATCGATGATACACATTACCCGCTTCTTGCTTTTGCGTATACGTTTGCTCATTTTAATTGGGGAATTATCACAAACATGTGGTGGGCATTGGGGATGTTGAGTGGGTTTTGGGCTCCTAAATGGGTAATGGGTTGTAGGTTTAGTTAGGTATTTGTGGTTTCTTGCATTGAGACTGGTGAAATTGGAAAGAGTTGTGTACTTGTGTGAGAACCTGTTGAATATAAATATTTAAAACACCTTTCTCTGGTAGTTTTAAGCTTTTGGAGAAAAACGGTTGTCTCATATAATTTAATATGGTATCAGAGCAGGAGATCCTGAGTTCGAGTTCCACCAAACTCTTAGCATTTTTTAATTTCCTCCCATTTAATTTAAGCTTACATCTTGGGTCTATCAAAAATTCTCATGCCGAATATAAATGTTAAAAACACCATTTTCTGGTAGCTTAAGATTTTGAAGAAAAACGGTTGTTTCATATAATTTGACAGAACCATCTTGAATATCTTTCCTTATTCAAGAAAATGGGTAGAGTGCACAGGTGCACAGGTAGACACCAAATGTTGATGAAAGTTTTACGTCAACTCCTATTTTTTGAAGTGAACTTGGTGCCCTCCTCCGCCTTCGCCACTGTCACCACCATCATTGGTTGAAGTTAAACAATACCCGCTTCTTAATTTGGGATATATGTTTGATCTTCTTTGTTTGGGGAATTATCACAAGCATGTGGTGGGCATTCAGGATTTGTGTCGGTTTGGGCACTTAAATGGGTGAGTGGTTGTAGAGTTAGGTTGCTCTACGTGGTTTTTTTCACATTGAGATTGGTGGAATTGGAATGATTTGTGAGAGAAAATCTTTCATTGTTTAAATTGCACTGGTATACCCGGAACTTTATGGAACTTTTACTTTAGCCACTATTCCAAGCTTTTATAAACGTATCAAATTGCTCAGTCGTCAGACAGAAAAATGACCTGTTTCTAGGAAAGTGTTTTTTGAAACCCATATGTATTCACTAAAGATGTGAATTACTGGTTAGTATTCGATGAGATTGGTGCTTTAACTTTTTTACAGAAAAGCTCCTTCTAACAATGAATACCTTTTTCCTGATCAAAAGAAACATTTGGCCCGATGTTTCCTGTAAAAGAAAAATGCATGTTTAACGTCCGCATCATCTTTGAGTCAATGACCCTTACGTCGGGTGTTGGAATGATATATTTTTATAGAAATTTAGGGGCTAATCATTTCATTTTAAAAGAACAGGGGCTAAAGTGTCTTTTGTAGAGGTTTTATATGATGTATTAACAGTCTTTATAACCTTAAGATGCTTAATCATCAATATTAACAGTATTTTCAATATCTTATCTACAAAGATTCCTTTTTTCTTCTTTTGTTATCATTTTATATCTGAACACTTTCATTTAATTATTGAATCCCTTTGAGTTGGAGTTTTATTTTTTCTATTTAGGCAAAAATTTATCTTTTACTTTGAGATTACTTGTGAGGTAATTAATCAATGCAATTTAAATGTTACCCTTCTAAAACCATTGGGTCCTTATTTTTTTTCGTACTCTTTTTTACGTGTAAATTTATTATATTCTCGCATATTTATATGTCATCTTTCATTCAGCAAACCAGGAGATAAATCCAACTATTATTGATGGGAATTCCATTGCGGAGGAGATAAGATCACGAACAGCTGAAGAAGTTCACCAAATGAAGGACGCTGTAAAAAAGATTCCTGGATTAGCTGTTATATTGGTTGGGCAAAGAAGGGACTCTCAAACTTACGTGCGTTATAAGATAAAGGCCTGTCATGAAGTTGGAATAAGATCTCTAACAGCAGAACTACCTGAGGATTGCACAGAAGATGAAGTAGTGGATTCCGTATCGAGATTCAATGAAGACCCATCTGTTCACGGTATCCTTGTGCAACTACCTTTACCACAAGTAATTTCTTTAGCTATTCTGGTTGATTTTCTAAGAACTAGCTTAGAAGATTGTGTAAATTCCTTTGTTACTTAAAATTCCATAAGTGGCAAGTTAAAAACTGCTGACTTTCTTGCACTCGAGATCTACCTTGTCATGCATCTGTTATTTGACTTTGCATCATGTTTGTTTGCAAGACTAATTACAATTATTCACAGATATATCCCTGCAAAATATTTTCTTTTTTATATATCAATATAATCTGAATTTTCATGCATGTGCTTCATATGTTTTTTTTTTATTCCCATGTATACTGTCGTCTTTAACACAAATTTTCAAATACCAAGCTAACTTGCCAGCATAGATTGGATTAGTCTTCAGTTTAATAGAAGGGTACTTTTTCAAGAAACTGCAGTCCAAGGGTATTAATTGAAATTTACACATGTAGTGGTTTACATATGTAATACATGATTTTTTCGGGGTATAATGTAAAAGACTGTAAATCCTTGTTATTGCAGCATATGAATGAGGAGAGAATTTTGGGCGCAATAAGTCTAGAGAAAGATGTTGATGGCTTTCACCCCCTTAATGTTGGAAATCTTGCAATGAGAGGAAGAGAACCTCTATTCATTCCTTGTGCTGCGAGAGCTTGCATTGAATTGCTTACTCGCACTGGCATTGAACTTATGGGAAAACATGTGGCTGTGATTGGGCGAAGCAAGGTCGTGGGCCTGCCAACAACTTTATTATTGCAGGTGTGTAGATTTTAATCTGAACTAAGTGGGCCTGCTTTTATGTGAAATAGTGCAGATATCCCTTTGGTATTTGTGTGTGACCCTGAAAACCTTATTGGCATGCGTGCCACTGCCAGATGGATCTGTACAAAAACACCTATTTCATATAAATAGCCCTGACAGGGCATGGATGAAAATAAACGGTTTCCAGGGGTACATTGCAGAGTACTTGCTGCAATTTCACCTATTTGCTGTGGTTTATACTTTATATGCCAAAAAAACCTATTCAGTGTCCTTGCACTTTCATGCAATCGCATAAGATCCTTGAACTTCAAATTTCCATAATTAGATCCCTGAACTTTGTAAATTCTAAGTTATTGATCCTCGCTTAGGTTTTCCATACAAGTAGTATAAAAGCTGTTTGAGCATGTGATCAAAATTTGATCATGCAATGATTTAAAACACAAAAAGAGAAGGTAAGAAAAAGTGAAGCTGTGCAACCTGATAGCCATTACACTCATCGGATGGAAAACCAAGGCGAGGTTAGGATTTCTTAGCTCAAAAACTTTGGGCCTTAATTGCCAAAATTTTAAGCTTAATGATCTAAGTACAATTTTTGGTTAATAGTTGGGTCAAGAAGATTTGATGTTGTTTCTCTTTTTAGAGGCACCATGCTACTGTCAGTTCTGTGCATGCCTTCACAAAGAACCCACAAGATATAACTCGGCAAGCCGACATTGTGATCTCAGCTGCAGGAGTGGCCAATCTTGTAAGAGGAAGTTGGTTGAAGAGAGGCGCAGTTGTAATTGATGTTGGAACAAATCCTGTGGAGGTAAATATTTCTCCTGGCCACTTTATTTTTTAATTCTAAACCTATTGGTGATTGCTAAGCTTGCATCTACAAAAAAGGTTTGTGATGACCTGATGCAAATTTGCCCCATATTTCATGCATGAGAACCAATGGCCGGGCTGCTGTATGATTATTTCCGTGCTGCCATCGAGGGACCAAACTGTTTGCTTGCCTAAGTGCTTTGTCCTTCTGTGAAACACTATCTGAACCTTCCATATAATGCACTAAATTATCTCTAAAATAAGTTGCCTTGGAACAAGATTCCCTAAGTCCTCTGAATCCTCGCGTTGCTTTTTGATTTTTCGATTTTGTCAATCTTCATCTTTTCTTCAAGCCTACCTTTTTCTTTTTGTGGAACTATGGAAAACTTTTGAAGAGAGAGATCTAAACTGTTTATTCTGAAATTTTCTGATGTTGAATGACCTAATTTTCCTGAGCTTCTCAGAACAAATAAAACTGCTGCAATTTTAAAATCTCATATATTTTGTTTCATCTTTTCTTGACCTTTAATTATACTTTCTGTATATTTGATTCACTCATCAGGATCCCAGCAGTGAGCATGGTTACCACCTAACTGGAGATGTTTGCTTCAAAGAAGCAGTGAAGGTGGCCTCAGCTATAACACCGGTGCCTGGTGGAGTGGGCCCTGTTACAATCGCCATGCTTCTTTCCAACACTCTCGACTCTGCCAAACAGATATATGGATTGAATTGCTGATTTCTCCGGGATGTCTCAATATTTGTCTTTTGTTCTCTTAACATCTTCATCGCCTTATGTTTACCATTGTAAATTTAGTAGTTCTGCCCCTTTTCATATGTCTCGAGATTATTGATCTTCACGTTTGAATAAATAGTTTTGGATTAATTCCAAATTTATTCCCTGAATAGCTTATCTTTTTATTTCTTAAGTATTAGTCAACTCATGCATGATTTGTTGTGAGTTTGAATGGAGTGACGAAAGGGACTCGAAATCTTTTATAAAGCTTTCACATAATTGTAGCTGAACATTTTTAATGGATTCTTATAGTTATGAAACTATCTATGTTGATTAATTGTTACATTGGCACAATTAGAGAATGCTTGTACTCTTTGAGTGGCAATAATCTTACTGTTTATAGACTGAAAGTAAGAATTTTGGCAGGCACTGATTACTTAACCTGCATGTCGATGATTTCCGATTTTGGATGAGTATGAATGCTTTCTTATCTACTAATTACTCTTTTGGTTTTGAAATCTCTTTAGTGATCAGGAATGGGCTCAATGCTATCTTGCCATCTCATTAGGTATGTATTATGGTATAATTATTCAAGAGCTTCTTTTAGTAGGATATGCATTTTGTCAAATAAAACACATGGAATACTTTAAACAAGCAGCACATATTGATTACATATTTGCTCATAAGCTGTACATAAATCATTACATCACCAAACCATGAGTTCTTTCTTCTTTAATCATTGGTTAAATGTTCTACTGCTACCTTCTTCAGCATGCTTTGACCCACCGTTAGTTAAACGTATACCATCTTCATTGACTTTTTTTCTCTTCTCCTCGCAGCTAAAACGACATCCATGTCGCTGTGGCTTCTGGGGATTCTCTGGGTCACTCTCGCTCTCCAAGAACAGGGCTCGAAGGCATCTTCTTCTGATTCTTGGGTCATGAGGTATTTTTGTATCAGGGTTTACACTTAAATATGACTCTTTGGCTTTTGTAGGTTCTATTCTCCCTAATTGGCTAGGCTGTTCGGTTTGTTTGCTTGTGAGATTCAAATGAACTCCTGGATTGTGTGCACTGCACGAGCTCTCTTGCAATGTGGAGTTGTTTATGCTTTGAACATTACTGTTAATGCTGGAGTTTATTCCTGGATATGTGCTATATTTAGAGTTCAAATTTTCTTCTCTTAGTTTGACCTCGCCGCCTATAACCATTGACGCTCCCTTGTTTTCTCCTGCGAAGGTTACGATACTCACTGCTTGTCCAAACCCTGGCTTTTGTGATATCCCATCAATCTGCTTTTGGTAGAGCTTTCCGAGCCCGTCTTCGATCTCTTTCTGAAAGCATGCTCTTTGACCATCAAAAATTGAAGCCCGAGGGATGCTTGAAATTGCTATTTTGGTCTCTTTGCCCCTTGAACCATTTTTTATTCCTGGCTTTTCTATGTTCAATTTATCTCCCTTCTCGGAATGTGTTGGGCTTGATATTTGAAGTTCGACCTTAAGTTTGCTACCTTCTGAGGGAAATTCAATATGAGGTTCTGGGGTTGAAATCTTGGTTTCTATTGTTTCTGTTGGTTGGTTGCTTGTTTCTGGCTTGGAGGCTTCAATTTCTTGTTTGTCTTTGTTAAACCCTTCGGATAATATGTTGGGATCTTGGGTTTCAACAGGAGCCTTTTGTTTAGTTTCTCTATTTATCTTGAACTCCTCGTTAACTTTTTCGGACTGTTTTTCTATTGCTGGTGTTTGAACAGTTTTACTTTCTTGCTCGCTGTCTAGATTTGGTTTTGTTTCTCGTTCAATTTCCTTGTTAGTGTTTTGGAAATCGATAGGAGTGGAATTTACTACATTATCCTCTAGGGATTTAACATACTTGTGTTGACCTTCTGAGTTAGCTAGGTCAGCGTCTGGTTGTGCAAGAGATTGTGCTATCACTACTGGAGAAGCTGGTTGAGAAGGTGGTGGAATAGGAGGCTGTGCTTGGGAAGGTGGTGGAATCGGAGGTTGTGCTTGAGATGAATATGGAGGTTGTGCTCCCACCTTTGGAGAAGCCGATGGAGAAACCAGTGAAGAAGTCGGTTGAGACAGAGCTTGTTCTTGACTGGAGTGTTGAGGCTGCGCTGCCACCTCTGGAGAAGTTGATGAAGAGCCCAATGGAGAAGCTGGAGTAGGCTGTTGCGCTTGAGGTGAGTATTGAGGTTGAGCTGCTGCCTCCGCTGGAGAAGCCGATGGGGCAGGTGGTGGGGTAGAAGATGGTTCTGTAGGTGAGTATTGAGGCTGAGCTTCCACCACCGGAGAAGCCGATGGAGAGGCCAAGGAAGAAGTTGGTGGCGTAGCAGATTGTCCTTGAGATGAGTGTCGAGGTTGAGTTCCCAGCACCGGAGAAGCTCGTGGAGAAGCCGGTGGAGTAGGAGATCGTGCTTGTCGCCGTGTTGAAGGCGGAGGGGGCAGAGTGGGGGCATGACGACTATAGAAGGGGAGCCAGAAGCGGAATGGCTGCGGTCTTTCTCGATTGGCCATTGTATCTGTTTGTGTGAGAGAGGATGAGGAACTCAGGGAAGAAACGAAATACAGAGCTTCTGCCTTCGGAGATAATATTGGAATAGGTTTACATCTGATTCTTTTATTGTGTAGTTTGTTTTCTTAAGTTGGTGTATTTTCAGTAGCTTCTCAAGGTAGAGAAGAGATCTCTTGGTTTGTCGCAACTTAAGGAGCAGGTTTCTTCTATTCTTCTTAAAAGGAGTAGGTTTCTTCAATTCTTCTTAAAATTCGGCTTGCTAATTAGGCATTACGGTTATGCTCTAATTTTTTTAACTTAAATTATACTTATTGTGAGTACTCTGGTCATTGTTTTTGTGACTCATGGTGAAGCAACACATGGAGAATGTTCTTTGCTTCTTCAGTACATTGATAACAAGGCCTACAACAATGCTTTACCATTTCTTCAAGTAGGAGATGCTTAGCCTGCTGGGGAATTCCTTGCCTTACTTTGGAGGAAACAATAGTCTTAGAGGGAGAGAAGGATAGAGTTCTCCTACATATCTTTCAACTCCCCATGAAGAGTACCCATCCCTCCTCCGACCACTGCCGCTGCTGCTGCCACCGCTGCAGAGGGGCGCTCGACATCCATCGGCATCTGAATCTGCATCCATTTTCGGTCAAGGTACAGAAATTCTTTGCAAAAAGCAGAACTCCAGCTCAGGTTGACGGTTGTTTAAGATGAAGTGCTATTTTTCTATTTTTTTTAAGCTAATTTCTACTATTTAATATTTAACTCTTGCTTAGAAACCACCCTGTTATTATTTCTATTGAATTATTTGGACTTTGCCAGCTTCTATTATTATTTTTTTTGGGAAAAGAAAAAGAAAAATTTATGACATTTACTAATGTCTGAAAAATGTAGCATAAGAGATGCAAGGATTTACAAAGGCGATAAGATCGCAAGGAAACCGAATCAAACTCGCAGTTCTGCAGCACATGGGCATGAAGGAGAGCTTCTCCTTGATGAATCTGATTGCGCATTTCCAAAGTGCTTCTCCAACTTCTACTATACCCCATAAAGGATTAGAAAATACAACAGTAGCAGAGATTTTGAAGACGAAGGGAGACGAAGAGGCAGGGGCTCTGTTTTGGTGTAGCACCAACGACACAGTTTATGATGCCGTTAGACAGGTACTGACTTTTGGGTCCAAAGAAATCTTTTTATGTACTTATACAATTACATGAAACGAGAAATAATCATCATTTTTACGCAAGCTCTCTCTCTCTCTCTCTCTCTCTCTCTCTCTCTCTGACTGTCAATTGAGCTTGTTATTTGTGAACTGCTCGTGTTTAGCTTGAAAAATGAGCCAGGCATTAGCTTAGCTAGTTTGCATGCTTTTGCCTCAATTCAGTTTAATATATAAAACACAAACAAAAGTTATGTGAAATACGTCAAATATAGACATCAAGTATAGTTTTTTTTTTTTTTTTTTAAGAGATAGGTAGCACGCTACCCGCTTCGTTTATTTCATTTAGAAATAAACTTAGCTAGAAATGTGAATCAACTAGGATTCGAACTTGGGTCTCGGGTAACAACCACCAAGCCCTTTGCCACTTGCTCTAGGGACGGTCGGTCAAGTATAGTTGTTACATATAAGAAAACTCGTAATTTATCATTATTCATGTGGAAAAAATGTTTTTATACTAATATAATTTTGATAATAAATCAAGTTTAGCAGTTTATATGTGAGAAAGTATTATTTAAATACAAACATGCTTGTTGGTAGCAATGGTCAAGAAAAGAATGTTGAGGAATAGATTCTCCTCATCCACAATGCATGTTTCTTTTTTATTTGCTGTAAATAGCGGCATTTTACGTATTTATATTCTTTTTTTAATCACCAAACAGTTATTCTAACTATCAAAACAATTGTATGATTCAAGTCTATACAAATCGGATCCAAGCTATAATTTTGTTTAATCTTCTCCTCTCTTCTTAGTAGGATATTGGCCACGAGCTGCTAGTTATTGATTTCTACAGTTGGAATTAAATTTTTTGTAAGATAAAAATGAAGTGCAGCAACATTAGGATTGAGAATCTTTGTAACTTGCAGATGACACAACATAATATTGGAGCTCTAGTTGTTGTGAAGCCAGGGGATCACCAGTTGCTTGCTGGGATTGTAACTGAGAGAGGTAATCAGCATTAAAGAGTTCCTCTTTTATTTTTTATTTTTTATTTTTTTTTACGGGAAGAAGATATTATACACTTCAAATTTTTTATTTTTGTAGAACATGGTACACATGTAAGGTTTCTCTCAGATCTGAATTTGAACATTAAACACCTGAAATACAATAAAAACATGCATATTTTTCAGATTATCTTCAGAAGATCATTGTGCAAGATAGATCTTCTAAATCCACAAGAGTCGGAGATATCATGACCCAAGAGGTAAATTCTCTCTCTCTCTCTCTCTCTCTTTCTCTCTCTAAAATAATTTTAGCATTTTATACACCACATAACTATCTCTCTCTCTCTCTCTAAACAATTTTAGCATTTTATACACAACATTTTGGTGACTGTTGCAGAGCAAGCTCATTACAGTGACATCTGATACAAAAATACTACAAGCTATGGAGCTAATGACTGGTAAACCATGAATTATTCCCAAAATATTCCTACCCAACTTCTTATTTCTTTCTCCTTTTTGTAGTTTAATTTACTCGATACAAATGAGAAAAATTAGCGCGGCTTATTATTTTTTTTTGTGACAATTGATTTTTGCAGACAAGCATATTCGGCATGTTCCTGTTATCGATCAGAAGGTAGTCGGCATGATCTCAATCGTTGATGTAGTGCGAGCGATCATAGATCAACAACACGGTGAAGTGAAGCGTTTGAATGAATACATCAGAGGAGACTATTACTAGTGTGTAAACCACGGAGATAATAAATAAGAAAATTGGTGCTCACAAATGGAAATGTTGTGATGCTCAGACAATACCACTATTTTCTGACATTTCTGTATTTACTGTCAATTGGCAGTTACTGAAAAGCCCTTCCTGCAAAGAATATGTGTTTTTTTTATTTGGCGTAACTTTTAAAATAGCTTTTGTACTTACCAAAACACTCTGCATTTGATAAAAAAAATGATTTAGATGTTTTGCTGTGCAGAAAGCTAAGATGAGTTTGCCCCGCTCGACCCGCCCTCATTCTGGCGGGGCGAGGGCGGGATATTGGGTTCGGATTCTCTCTTTTTTGACTTGATCTGATTTAAAATTGTATTAATTTATTTGGTCCGATCAGACCCGGCATGATAATTTTTCGAGCAAATTTATTTAGGCTTTAAAGTACATAATATATTTTTTTCAGCCTGGGCCTGCCAAAATAAGTTCGGATTGAAAACCGGGTTAATTTTACGGCGAGAAATTAGCTAATTTTACAGCGAAAAATTGAGACCAGGGTGAAAAAAAAAGAAGAAACAAAGAAGTTCAAGTGGGGAACGATGAAGTTAAGCACGCGCTAATTAAAGTTAAAATAATTGTATCCCAAAAAAAAAAAAAAGTTAAAGGTGACGTCAGTTAAAAAAATAAAATAAAATAATAAAGTTGGGGAGTCCATTTTAAAATTGTATGTAGTTGAGGGTTAGATTAAGATCCCCTCAATTTCTAATTTTTTAAAATTAAGCTATTTCAGTACAAAAAAAAATTAGGAATTTATCAAATTCATTAGTAATTTCACCAAATTTAAGGGACTTCAATTACATTTTAGCAATTAAAACTAGACCAGTTAATAGTTAGCAATTGATAGAGTCGTTAAATTTGATAAAAGTTTTAACTTAGCTCATTATAAAATAAAAAGTTGAGGAGTTTTTTTCAGAACAAAATATAGTTGAGGGGTCTCCTTACATTTTTACCATCTATAAAATACCGATCGAAATAAACCTTCCCCAAATCGCGCGGGAGAGAGATCGAAATCGAAATCGAAATCGACAGGTAGCGATCGGTAGTGAAACCCTAGCCCCTTATTGTCCTCTCTCTCTCTCTCACTCTCCACCTTTTGTGTTCTACGATTTTTGTTGCAGATTCTTTCTGTTTTTAGGGTAATTCTTATTCTTTTTGAGCCAATTTTATCCCTTTTTTTATTAATTTTTTTCCCATTTTTTTTTCTCTTTTTTCATCTGAATTTGATCCAAATTGCTTGTTAGGGTTTGATTTTGGATGCGTCTAATAGATTTGGAGTTTGATCCAACATGTCTAAGTAGTGCTACACCAGGAATTGAATTTTTGGATTGAGCACTCTAGTTATTCGAGGAAATGCTCGAATGAGATGATGTTTATAAGAGATCAAATCGCAAGCAATGCTTGTAAAATAAATACAATTATTCCTATTTTTGGATTTTATGAAGTATTTTATGGAAAAGATGCCTTCTTTTTTTATGTATATGTTGTATTCTTTGACAATTTTGAAGAAGCCCCTCACTTTTCCCTACAGTCATTTTGATTCCTCCATTAGAAGTTCTCTTGTAGGGTATAGTGATGTTTGATAAAGAGTTGTGTCAGTAGTGTCATTGGAGAAGCAAAATATTGATTTGTGCAATGTTCGCTGCATAATATTTGATTAAATTTGTATCTAAACTTTGATTTTTGGAATGTTAGTTGCGGAGAAAAATTGAAGAAAGGATGAAGAACTGCACTGAGAGATGGGAACTACATTGAAAGTGTATGAATGTGAAGCGAAAAGATCGTTTTCAGCATGTGAGAGGTGAGATAATGCGCTGCTTCATCTATGTTTTAGTCCATTGACTACTTCGATGCATGCAGCTGCAAAACTTCTCTTTTTTGCCAACTTCAGACCAAGTTGGTGCCGATAAAACATGCGTCTCTATTCGAAGTTTGCGACAATGAATTTGACTCTGCAACTTCACTTCCTTTAGTCTCCGCTGTGTGAAGTATACTTGGACTCCTCTCCTGTCGGCCCATTGAACCACCCTCCATGATGGCGGCAGCTGCAGCTGCAGCTGCCGCTGTCTCCTCTGTTCGCTACCACATTCCAGACTCCCTCCTCGCTGCCCTGAGCTCCGCCGCCACCTTCCCTTCCACCTCCTCCTTTGCCACCCTCCTCCATGCCTGCTCCCGCCTCCGTCTCCTCCTCCTTGGCCGCTCCCTCCACCGCCGCCTCCTCCTCCTCCCCCCCTCTCCTTCCCCCTTTCTCTCCAACCACCTCCTCAACATGTATGCCCAATGTGGTCGCCTAGACCTCGCCCGCCACGTTTTCAACTCTATGACCCTTCGCAACCTCGTCTCATACACCGCCCTCCTCACTGCTTACATCCACCATGGCCTCCACGACCTTGCCTTCCATTTGCTCCCTCGTATGCTCCCCCACCACATCCCCAACGAGTTTGCCCTTGCCGCTGCCCTCTCTTCCTGCACTGCCGCTTTTCACCCTCTCCGCGGGTACCTCCTCCATGCCCTTGCCACCAAAACCTCCCTAAACATCAATCCTTTTGTAGCCAATGCGCTCATCACATTCTACTCCACCACTGATGTCGACTCCGCTTGGCTCGTCTTCTGCTCCTTGCCCACCAAAACCCTTGTATCCTACAACTCCATGATTGCTGCCTTCCTTCGCAACCACCAGCCTGGCAACTCTCTCACCCTATTTGGCCAAATGCACCGAGCCTCTCTCCCATTTGATCGTGCGACCCTTCTCGGTGTAATTCCCTCATGCACTGATCTCCGCCATTGCGGGCAACTACATTGCCTCGCTATCAAAACCAATTCCCTTCTTGAAGTCGAAGTTGCCACTGCCTTTGTCAAATCCTACTCAGCTCTTGAAGGCGACTTCGATGAGTACTATAAAATCTTTTGTGGTGCCAAAGACCACGACATCGTCTCGTGGACCGGAATCATGACATCATGCGCTGACAAGGAGCCAGAAAAGGCAGCTCTTTTATTCCACCAGCTCCGTCATGAGGGTCCAAAACCTGATCGGTACACGTTCTCCATTGCTGTCAAGGTAAGCGCGGGATTTGCAACTGCACGGTATTGCTCATCTCTCCATCCCCTTATTTTGAAATCCGGGTTTGGAGACGATACAGTGGTTTTGAATGCCCTAATTCATGCCTATGCAAGGTGTGGTAGTATTGATTCAGCAGAGCATATCTTTGAACAGTTGATGGATCGCGATGAAGTGTCATGGAATTCGATGATTAAGGCTTATGCCGCCCATGGGCGAGGAAAAGAAGCAATAAGTATTTTTGAAGATATGGTGAAGCACGTTGCTCCGGATTCCGCAACATTTGTTGGATTGTTAACAGCTTGTAGCCATGGCGGGTTAGTTGATGAAGGTCGCGGGATATTTAAAATGATGCATGAAGTTTATAATATTTCCCCTCAGCTTGATCATTACGCTTGCATGGTGGATATTCTAGGGCGTAATGGGAACATAAAAGAGGCGTACGATCTAATTGACGAATTGCCGGTGAGACCCGATTCCGTAATTTGGAGCGCATTGCTTGGGGCATGTAGAAAGCATGGTGAGATGCAGATTGGGGAAAAGGCTGCCAAAAAGTTAATGGAATTGGAGCCTAAGAATTCAATTGGGTATGTGATGATTTCTAATTTGTATTGTGAAAGTGGAAATTTGGGTGATGGAGCGTTTGCCAGGAAGGAAATGAAGGTGTGCGGGGTGAAGAAGGAGCCTGGATTAAGCTGGATTGAAATCGCGAATCGGGTGCATGAATTCTCCGCCGGTGCCCGTCGCCACCCACAAAGAGAACTTATTTATGTTGAGCTTTACAAGCTTGCAGAAAAGTTGAAGGAGATGGGATATGTTGCACAAACGAGATTGGTTTTTCATGAGACTCTGGAAGAGGATAAGAAGGACCGGCTTTTGCTTCACAGTGAGAAGTTGGCACTGGCTTTTGCACTGATAAATCCTTCAGCTGTTGTGGGAAGTGTCAGAATTATGAAAAACATAAGGATCTGCGAGGATTGTCACAACTTCATCAGGTTGGCGTCAAAATGCATTGGCAAGGAGATCGTTGTGAGGGACGCGAACCGGTTCCATCATTTTGTTGCTGGGGTGTGTTCTTGCGGTGATTATTGGTGATCAGTATCATGTCACGACAATGAGGTAAGTGGAATTCGGTCCAACAAGTGTAATATGTGGTCGTGTTTATACTTTTAATGCCTCTGTAGATATGTTAGACAATATAGAAAGTGTGGTGATCTTGTATTAAATGTTTCTACTATAAAATGTTAAGAAACTGGTGCTAAATTGATAGGGGAAAAAAAGAAAATCTGGTTTATGTGGGATGGTTTAGCAACAGCATTCAATGTGTGCTGTTGCGTTCGCTGCTCTCTTTCTATTAAGTTTACTATTATGATCAAAACGTGACTAGATTTTCATTTCTACTTAAACGATACCCAAATATGTTTCTGTCACCTCGCAAACTGTTCTTTTTGTATTTGTTTTTGTTCGAATAGCAGTGTCTAACTTAAATCTTTATATTTTGTCAGATGCCTGCAAAGAAATCAAGTCCAAATTCCTGCATTAAGAGTCTATGGTCCGTAAGCCGCTCAAATTCGCGCAAAAAGGTAGGCGACTTCTAACATTTGTGGATACTTGAGTGCTTCAAAATTTTTGAATTACTCCAGTATTGTTTTCATTACTCAGTGGTGGGTGCCACTCTTAGCGGCGAAGTACGAGAATGTTTTGAAAAGTTCTTATTTATAGATGGTAAGTTCATGTCACTCTTAAGATCTAGTGTACACACAAGAAAACTGTCAAATGCATGACACTATGGATTTCATATCCACAAGCTCACATCATCTTGATGACACCTTGGAGAGAGGTCGACCGGTCGCCCTTTCCACAAACTAGTGGAGTCAGCATTTCAGAGTTCTCCTGCAGCTCAACCAGTAAGTTCTTGGAGACTGCTGATGTACTGGCAATCAGACGGTCCGGATTGAATTTGTTGGTGCAATAACATACTTTGTTTTTTTATTGGAGGTGGGGACGAACTCTTCTTCTTAAGCGGACTGTGCACCGTCAGAATGGCGATTCTCTTTCTGTTTCTTCACCTCGAGCTTATTGCTGATGCGGAGACTAGCCGTCGTCATCTACACGCTCCTCAGATCGCAAGCACTGAGCAATTATAGTCGCATTTTAGAGACATAAGAGATGCAGCGGATCATCGAAAGCACTCTGATCGAGCACGTTCATCGGATGGAGAGCATCGAGCCTTTCGACTGACTCCCATATGCGTGAAGACGACAACGAATTGTTCATCGTATCGGAAATGTCCATCAGGAATTCTGAAAAATTAAAAAAAGAAATGGTACCTCATGTGAACTCGACAAGAGGGAAAAGTTTTCTCTGTAACAGCTACGTGAACAATTAGTTTATGTCATATGAGAGATATTGTTGTGTCTGATAAAGAGTAATAAATGATGTTTTTTTTTAAAAAAAAAAATTATGTTCTTTTAATGTTTTGCAATATTAAGACTTCTGATTGTGCATTACTATTTTATATAAAATAAATCTAACGATAAAATCTTTGTCATGGACTTAGGTAGGCCACTAAAACTTCTCCCGAAATGTGGCCTTTTTAAATAAATTTGTAAGAAGATAGTTCTAAAAAAAGAAAATCTAGGGTCCACCTTAGGTTTTTTTTTTTTTTTTTTTTTTTTTTTTTTTTTTTTGCAACAAAATCATGAACTAAACTACTATACTTAGTATACTATTAATAGCACTAAGTTATTAGTGCTATTAGATTTTCGATCTTCGGATACAGGAATGTGCGGTTAGAATGATATTGGTCTTCTATTATTGAGTAATTGGTCGAGCAGTATGATCTAGCGAGTGAAAATGGTTAAAGGAGTAAATTTAACGGCGGAAAATTTTATAATGCCAAGCCCTTGATGATATTAATAGCATAGTAGCCAGACTAACAAAAATCATATTATTCTGGATGCTCAATAGCTTTTCATTACTTTTTAATGTTGATAGTTATTCAAATATTTGAGACTTTATTTGTCCACAAAAAAAAAGGTAAAAAAAAAAAAAATTCCAACTAAGTATTTAGGCTCGGCGGGTTGTTTGAAAGTGAGAAGTCAAGATAACGAGAAATTTGTAAGTTTCGCGAATTCGACTTCGTCCCCAGTCTCACCGTAGTCAAAAGATCGATCTCCGTATCAGTGTCGATGACTTTCTCGAAGTTACGAATTTAGTCTCAGATTTTGTGAGTTTCGTGAACTCGACTTCGTTTCCCATTTCACCAAAGTCAAAAGATCGATCTCTGTACGGTTATAGACGGGCTTTCTCGATGTCACGAGTTCAATATCTGTGATCCACAAAATAAACAGGCGCGAGGTGGTGTGGTTCACGGAGAAAGTCGTAGACTCGGTCCACGAAGTTTGTCCCTTTCTCTCTCTCTGATTGGTCCACACATGGTCGATTCATACTCTCTCTGTTTAAAGCATAATAATAATAATAATAATAAACCTTTTTTTAATTAATTAATTAATCATTAAAATTCGGCGACGAAACCGCGTCGGTGCGGAGAAACGCACGGCAAAACAAAAACAAAAGGGAAGGTGAAAATGTAAGAAGGCCCCTCAACTTTGGGCAAATTTGAATCAATCCCCTCAACTGTGTTTTTTTATTTTGGATTCGCATGTAATTTTTGGACTTTCCTTGGAGTTTGTGGACGGTGTGCTAACCCTGAATAGAAATTCAATATGTACAATTATTAAAGTTATATAAAATTATTAGCCCTGGTTTGATTTTGTCGTTTTTTCTTTTTAAAACTAATTTTATATATTTTAATATACTGATAAAAATATTTTTTTATTATTATAGTTTGTTTGTAATTATAATTCGGTGCAGTAATGAATAATAATTTATTTGAAAAATTAGAAGTAAAAAAAATAATTGCTTTCCAAATTTTTTTTAATTGCCAAATATATATTTTATATGTAAATATTCCTAGTAGTTTATTATTCTTATTACAAAATATTTTTTTTTAAAAAAATGAAAAGGCAACAATACTAAACTAGCCCTTTGATTTTATTAAAAAAAGGTTAATGTTACTAAGTACAATAATTTATATAAAGTTGAGGGGTCTGCTGCGCAAAACGTATAGATGAGGGGTCTAAATGCATTGTCTCAAAAAAAATAATAAAAAAATGGTGTGTCGGAGATCTCAATGGCGGATTCCGATCACTCCCTCTTCCGCTTCCTTTATTCCCTGTTCTCCAAACCCTAACCCTAACCCTAACGGTAAACCTAGATGGCCGGAGAGAGGAGGTGGCGCCGCCGCCCCCCTCCTCCTCCTCCGGCTTCCTCCTCCGGCGGCGGCGCCGGAGGGTACTCGAGGGTGGTGCACTGCAACGACGCCGCGGCGGCGGCGGCGGGGGCGGCTAGGGTGGTGTATAGGGGGAACGAGGTGGCGACGACCAAATACACGGTGGCGAATTTCGTGCCCAAGTCGCTGTTCGAGCAGTTCCGGCGCGCGGCGAACGTCTTCTTCCTCGCCGTGGCGTGCGTCTCCTTCAGCCCCCTCGCGCCCTACCGCGCCGTGAGCATCCTCCTCCCCCTCGTCGTCGTCGTCGGGGCCACCATGGCCAAGGAGGCCGTCGAGGATTGGCGCCGCAAGCAGCAGGTATTGCAAACCCTAAGGATCCGATCTTGCACTCCAAATGTTCGACCTTTTGTCGAATATATCAATTTGAATGTTATCAAGGTTGAACTTTTGATGAATTGCGAATTCGGCCCTGCATCATATTTAAGAAATACTGCCTAAGCATCCATTTTTGTTTTGTTTTGTTTTTTTTTGTGATTTTTTTTTGATGATATAATGTGCCTTTGCTCCTAAATGATGAGTTGCAATTTAGTCTCTGAACTCACCTGAATAAATTAGTCCGTAATTTTATCTGATTTTCAGTTACATCTACATGGTGGGAGTAGTGTTCTATCGAAGTCGAGAGCTTTGAACAAAAACATAAGTTGGTAAGACCAGGGAAAAACCTATTTAACTGATGAAATTAGGGGCCAATTTGTGAATTGGCGGGGACCGTTATATCTTTTCTTTGATCTGTTTTAATTGGTGTGTTTTGCTTAAGAGTAAAAATTTTTTTTATTATTTTTTCTACATTAGGATATAGAGGTCAATAATCGGAAGGTTAAAGTGTACAACGAGGCGAATTCTTTCCATGAAACTGAGTGGAAAAGGCTTCGTGTTGGAGATGTAGTTAAAGTTGAGAAGGATGAGTTCTTCCCCGCAGATCTCCTTTTACTTTCGTCGAGCTACGAAGATGGAATTTGCTATGTCGAGACCATGAATCTCGACGGAGAGACAAACTTGAAGCGGAAACAGTCGTTACAGATCACATCATCTTTAACCAATGACCAATCTTTCCAGAAATTCAAGGCATTGATCAAGTGCGAGGATCCAAATGACAAATTGTATTCTTTTATTGGGACAATGTATTTTAATGGCGTCCAGTATCCTCTATCTCCTCAACAGATTCTATTGAGAGATTCTAAACTCCGAAACACTCAATATGTCTATGGTATAGTGATATTCACAGGACATGATACGAAGGTCATGCAGAACGCAATGGATCCACCTTCAAAGAGGAGCAATGTCGAGAGGAGAATGGATAAAATAATTTATCTCCTTTTTACGATTTTAGTTGTTATTGCATCGATTGGTTCCATCTTCTTTGGAATCAAAACGAAGGGAGAAATGAGCGAAGGAAACTATATGTGGTATTTGCGGCCGGATAAATCATCGATTTTCTTCGATCCTAGGAGAGCTGGGTTGGCAGCTTTTTGTCACTTTCTTACAAGTCTCATGTTGTATGGTTGCTTGATCCCTATCTCATTGTATATATCTATAGAAATTGTTAAAGTTTTGCAAAGTACATTCATAAATCAAGACCAGAAAATGTACTGCGAGGAGTCGGATAAGCCTGCCAGGGCTCGCACATCAAATTTGAATGAGGAACTTGGTCAGGTGCATACCATACTATCGGATAAAACGGGTACACTGACTTGCAATTCCATGGAGTTTGTGAAATGTTCCATTGGTGGTGTTGCTTATGGTAGCGGATCGACTGAAGCAGAGAAAAGTTATCGGAAAGATAAAGAGATTAACTACTTTGAGCTTAAACCTCTGTCTTCTGGATTTAATGGGTACGAGAGATTAGTTAAAGGATTTAACTTCTATGACGATCGTTTGATGAATGGACAATGGGTTAAGGAGCCTCATTCAGAAACTGTACAGATGTTCTTCCGTGTTCTAGCTATTTGTCATACTGCCATTCCTGTTGTAGAGAGCAAATCTGTGTCTTATGAAGCCGAGTCCCCAGATGAAGCAGCTTTTGTTACGACTGCAAGAGAACTTGGTTTTGAGTTCTTTCAAAGAACACAGATGAGCATCTCATTGCATGAATTCGATCTGAAGATTGGCAGAAAGGTTATTAGGTGCTCATTTCTTGACTATATTACTTCTCTTTATTTTAGTATTCTACTTTGTAGGTGATTCGTTTTTCGATCTAAATTTCCTTCTCTTAATATCAGGACATACAAACTTCTTAACATCTTAGAATTTAGTAGTGCTCGCAAGAGAATGTCTGTCATTGTGAGGACTGAGGAGGATGAGCTATTGCTTTTCTGCAAAGGAGCCGATGGGTTTGACTTTGAGCCTTCTGATGATAAATCTATCAGTTTTTTATAGATTTTCGCTTTATAGTTTATACCCTGCACAATTGTCAATTTTCATAAATAACCTTGCATAATCTGAATTGTATTTCTGATCTTGAAAAACTGAATGGGCATATATGCTCCTCTTTTTTAAACCTTTTTGGATACACTGCCAACTTTTCTCCATGAATTGAATGACTCCCAACTTTAGGCTAGGGTATTTTTATAATAAACCCCACTTTTAACGGTGTGAAATTCAAATTTGCAAGGGTATTTATCAAATAGATGATTTTGTAGGGACATACATGTAAAAGCCTTTGATTGTTAATTTTAAGCTCAATTTTCTTTTCCTATATGGTCTAGTGTAATCTTTGAAAAGCTTTCCAAGGATGGACAAGTGTTTGAGGCTGAGACTAAATGCCACATAAATGAGTACTCTGAGGCAGGTCTTCGAACCTTGGCAGTAGCATATCGCAAGCTCACAGAGGAAGAATATAGGATTTGGAATGAGGAATTCTTAGCTGCCAAAAGCTCTGTCAATGCAGATCATGACATGATTGTGGATGAAGCGGCTGAAAAAATTGAGAAAGATTTGATTCTATTAGGTGCTACAGGAGTGGAGGATAGATTACAGAAAGGGGTAAATATTTAACTGAAATTAGAAATTCTCTATTTGGTGTAATGTACATCAATTTAGTAATATTAAGTCACCTATAGTTTTATCATTATCTGATGCTTGTCACAATTTTCTTTTTAGTTGCATGTCTGCATGTTCTAAAATTAATTTTCTCAACTTCTATCATTTTGTTAGGTCCCTGAGTGTATTAACAAGCTTGCAGAAGCTGGAATTAAGATCTGGATTCTAACTGGTGATAAATTGGAAACAGCAGTCAATATAGGGTGAGTGTCACTGATGTTTTAAATCCTAGTTTTCATTATTTATTATTTTGTGGCGAACATCATATTTGTGATCTTGCAGGTTTGCATGCCATTTACTGAGGAAAGAAATGAAGAATATTGTCATCAAGCTCGATACACCAGAAATTAGTGTTTTGAAGGATGGAGATAAGGAAGCCATCAAAATGGTATATATGTCAAAGAACCTTCTGTATGCTTTTGTACCAGTTGGAGCTGCTGCAAATGCTGTTTTGAAGATGTTAGAGAGAGTGCTAAGAGTTTTCTCTTTGATATCTTCCTATAGCTTCCCTCTGTAGGAAAGTAGAAACTTCAAATACGAGCTTCTGCTTCTGGGTCTCAAAAGCTTATTATAGCTTTCTACTAGTGAAAGCTCCAGACTTTTCATTTGCCAAATGCTTAGAAACTGCTATTCTGAGTAGAGAAGCTGTTCCTAAGGCATATCAAGTAGGTGCTTAATCTATAATAGCTTGATTCTTTTTCTCAATTTCCTGTTGCTTCATCAGGCTATAAATGAAAGAATCGCCAATCAAATACGTGAAGCTCAATCACAAGTTTCTTCATCAAAAGGAAGTTCTGTATCCTTCGCTCTTATTATTGATGGCAATTCGCTAGCTTATGCTCTCTCGAGTGGTCTAGAGAACTCATTTTTGGATTTAGCAGTTGATTGTGCATCAGTTATTTGTTGTCGAATTTCACCTAAACAAAAGGCACTGGTGAGTGCTTAAATGACTTTTGCGTGTTCTTTTTTTTATTTTTTAATTTATGCTAGCTAGAAGTAATATGATAGGGATCTCAAAGGATTTCAGGTTACTAGATTGGTCAAAAGGAGGACTAGAAAAACTACACTAGCAATTGGTGATGGAGCTAATGATGTTGGTATGCTTCAAGAGGCCGATATTGGTGTCGGAATCAGTGGTGTTGAGGGAATGCAGGTTTGTTTATAATTGAGTTTGTTCCTTTGTAGTTTCTCATTTTGGTGAAGATAAATACTGGCAGTAAAAGTCTTTGGGTTTTTTTTATGTATATCTGTGCAAATTCTTGTGTCTATGTTTCTCACAAAAAACCCTCAAAGTGATTTCTTTCTTTTTTAATTACAGGCAGTGATGTCTAGTGATTTTGCAATAGCCCAATTTCGCTTTTTGGAGCGTTTGCTCCTGGTGCATGGGCATTGGTGTTATAGGAGGATTGCGGCCATGGTAATAGGATTCACTTTTCTCTTTCATTCAAAACTAATCTAGGTAGGCTAAATTAGGGTTTCTACGGCAATCAGATCATGTGTTGTATACTGCAACAATTAGAACAAACAGTGGCAATTTTCTTCTTCATCTAGCTTATAATTTAATTGAAATTTATCGGCTTCGTGGTTTTTGTCAGTGAAGATTGACTTTCACTGTTTTTTTTTTATTTTATTTTCTAAACAGATATGTTACTTTTTCTACAAGAACCTCGCATTTGGCTTTACCCTCTTCTGGTTCGAGGCTCATGCTCTCTTCTCAGCACAACCTGCTTACAATGACTGGTACATATCTTTCTACAATGTCGCCTTCACTTCCCTTCCGGTGATGGCTCTCGGTGTGTTCGATAAGGACGTCTCATCCGCTATTTGCCTCAAGGTGCGTGTTCTCCCTTTCGTTTTCCCCCAATATTTTCTTAATCATTGTGAATAGCGCATAACAATTCATTATATGAAAGTATTCGGAAACTGTAGTCTGTATGCTTTGGCCGTTCACTCTTACACGTAGTTAGATGGTCGGTACTACTACTATTCTACATTGTAACTTCTATGCCCATTTTAGTTTTTAGATTGCTCGATATCGATCGACCAAATATATGACACCTTTATTCATGAAACTATCCTCGATCGTTTGATCGTGATTTCACCTGCGTTTTTCTCTTCTCCTTTTCTTAAACGAAGTTCACATTTGGCAGTTCCCTTCATTACACCAAGACGGCATACGGAACATCTTCTTCAGCTGGCCCCGCATACTAGGCTGGATGCTGAACGGAATAATCACCGCGACGATAATATACTACTTCACCACGAACGCCATCCTCGACCAGGCGTTCCGCAGCGACGGGCGTGTCGCTGGGTCTGAACTCCTCGGCGCGACCATGTACACATGCGTAGTGTGGGCCGTGAATTGCCAGCTGGCGCTCTACCTAAGCTACTTCACCTGGATTCAGCACTTACTCATCTGGGGCAGCATCTTTTTCTGGTATATATTCCTGGTTATCTACGGCTTTTTCCCGCCCACCATATCCACGACCGCCTACCGTGTTTTCTTGGAAGCCTGTGTTTCGAGCCCGCTTTACTGGCTGTCTTCTCTATTCATCGTTGTCGCTGCCTTGCTGCCCTATTTTTCGTACCTGACGTTCCAGACGATGTTTTTCCCGAAGTATCATCACTCAATCCAGCGAGCAAAAACCGGGGATTCGTGATGCGGTACAGCTACTCCGCATTCGAGATTTTGCGCAACAAATTACACATTACTGTTCATATCGTTTGTATACCGTAAACCCCCTCACTGTAATGTATAGCGCGGAATAATCGGTGAATCGAAGCAATGAAGGGATACAGAGAATCGAGGTTAAAATACATAGAATGAGAAGTGTGGAATCACATCCTTTGTGCTATTCTTTGAGTTTTCTGAGGGTCAGGTGTTGGGAGAATATACTGCACCAATCTTATAGCAAGTACTTCATAGATCTGATAAAGCAAGGTTTTATTTGAGTTAATGGGGAGCTTTTTTCTTGCGGAAATTGTTGTTGAAACAACTCTTTAAGGATTATGCAAATATATATTTATGTAATATGTGGGATAATTATCTATATAGTATATACCGCTCAAAATTTGTGAAATATTTAATATACGTTTACTTTTTCTTTGTTTCGAATATATTTCTTGTATATTTCTTTATTATTAAAAATGATTCCGCCGGTAGTACTTGTTGAATCATTTTAGATTAAATTTGAGTTAAATTTCTATTAGAGTTAAAAAAAAAAAGTTAAAAGATCTATTTTGTCTTTAACTTAAAAGTAAACAAGAAATGCCGGTGATCGTTGAAGGATATATTTAAAATGATCAAAAGTCAAAAAATATATATTTTTTCCTAACTTAAGGACAAATAAAAAAATTGGTGATGATAAAAGAGTATATTTGAAAAGATAAAATAGTAATTTTATAAAGATAACGGCTGTTTCTAATAGTTCACTAATAGAATTTATCTTTAGAAGTATATTGGAAAGAACTTGTAACATTAAAAAAAAAAAAAAACTTTTTAAGGGTCTATAAGCAATTGCTCGTGTATATATCTATCTTTTTTTAAACCCTTTATATAGTTTTATATTGGAAATACAGAGGAATTTTGCTCTACAATGGAAAATGATCATCATTCGAGCTTCCATTTGGTTGGAATAATAATAATAATAATAATAATAATAATAAAAAATTGGGATAAATAAATTAGTAATAATATTGCAATTTCCATCTTAAAAAAAAAAAAATCTCTCTCTCTCATATAAATTTTTTTTCTTTTTTTTTTTTTCCTACTTCCAACTAAAGCGATCGATGCACTTTCCCAAACATCACTAACAAGTACACTAATCTCCACGTGGCGACATTCTAGTGGGCCCCACCAGATTTTGGCGCGAACTTCGTGGATCGTTATCGGCGGGCCCCACGCCCGCGAGATATTGCTCCCTGGACCCGGTCCACCATCCCCTACCCTCTTATCCCATCTTCGAATCCACCCACCATTGCCCACCAAAATTTTGTCCTCTCCAAAATTTTATTTTATTTTATTTTTTATTTTTATTTTATTTTTTGTAAGTGATGTAGTTAAGGAGTTGATTGATTGCAAGGGTGAAATTACAGATTAGTCCAAACTTCTATTTTGGTTTACTGAATAATTTTTGAAATATACATCACTTACAAAAATATTATTCTATATTTTCATAAAAAATATTATAATTTGAGATAATTTCATAATTTTGTGTATAAAATAACAAATATGCATATGCAATCATCTAACTATATGAACAAAAAAAAAAAAAACTATACTACTTAATTTCTGGGTAGATTGAAAAAGTTAAAAAAAATTTACAAGAAGGTGGTAGAAATCTTTCCTCTAAAATAGTTATAGTAGGACAAATTCCAAATCAATTTTATCATGCTATGTGAATTAATAACATATGTAATTAAGAATAATATAATAATTTATATTAAATTAATATGTTTAAAAAATTATTTTTATTTATTTAAGAAAGTATGGGGATTTATATTTGATTGTGTTGTTACATTTTATTATTAAATGTGAATTTTAAGTTTTATAACCCTTGCATGAAGATTGATGCATTCACTTAACTTGCATTCAATGCGAATTGTGATAACCTCACATTCGTAATGAGGTGCAAGTTACATCTCGCATTCATTGTGAAATCTATGCATACTCACACCAAATTGTGAAACCTTTTAACTATTTAATACTATCGTAACCTATACATGCATTCATATTGCATTCCTATAACCTTTTGATAACCTATACTCTTGCATTCATGGAGGAATGCAAGTTAACTCCAAGCCATTTAATTCTAGTAACCTATAGCTTGTGATGCCTATATATAGAGTTCATTTTCATTCATTTGAAGATACAACTAAAGCTATTTTTATCTACTTGAAAAGAGAAAGAGAAGGTCAAAGAAATGTGTTCTTTTGGTGGAGCTTTGGGCTCATCTACTTGTGCAGAGTTGGTGAAGCCACACGACGAGGGTCGAGCCGTTGTATCCTGGAGGGGACAAGTCAGTGCTCTACTGCATCGGTTCAAAGGCTTTGCCAACCGCAGAGGGCTTGAATCTCCTTAAAGAGAGCGAGATATCCGTGCCTCGGCTTGATCGACTCGTTGATATTTTTTAAAAATTATTTTGTTGCTAACCTCTATTTTTTGAATATTTACACCAACAATTTTATTATGCTTACACTAGTTGCCAACTCCTGCGTTGCACGTGAATATTTTTTTAATTTTAAATAATAATTTAATTTTAATAAAAAAGTCTAATTTATAGGATTTACAAAAAAAACCAATCCTAATTATTTGCGGAGATAAATTTTTTTTAAATAAGATTAGATAAGATTCTATGTTAGATATGGTTGTAGCTAGATATGTAGATATGTTAATTGCATACCAAGTTTCTTTTCCATTTTTATTGGTAAATAGCAAATTAAATATTTATTTAATTATAAATAAATAATATTAATTATGTTAAATAAGACTCAACAATTCGCCTTTTATCACTCAAGAAAAAAGTAAAAATTTTTATTATATGTGACACCTTAGGATTTGGATTAATGATATAAATAAGTTATAGTTATAATATAGTTAATTCTCTTAATTCAACTATAGTATTTTGGTCGGTGACTACACGTACGGGATTAAGAGGTTAGACGTACTAAAATTAGAATAGTTCCAGAATGAGTAATCTTGAAAAGTGTGGCGTAATATAATATACATAAAGAGTCCAGTCATGGTACTTGTAAGTTTTTTTACGTTAAATCTACCATTTTAATCATTTTTATCCATTAGATCACATTATTCAACCATTCAATTCTAAGGAACTATTATTATCTTAACCACACATTTTTTAATCCAAAGATCGAAAACCTACAAACACCAACGACTTAGGTATTTTTAAAAGTATAGAAACTCCAGTTTATAATATTTTTATATATATATATATATATTATTGGCGAAAAATGGCAAACAACAATGATCGGTACTATTTGAAACATTCATTCCATATATATATATATATATATATAAAAGTTGAGCTAGAATACTATCGGTAGTAAACGAGTCATTTTACTACCGATTTGTTTTCGATGATAGAACTTCCAAATTGACGGTCGGCTCCGTTGAACATGATCTATATCATTTGAAGTGTTTAGAAATCAAATTTCAAATCTTTTCGACATCATTTGCCTAATGATCAAAGGGTTTCAAAATTTGTAATTTTAATGGTCGATAAGAGGCGTTTTCTCGTTCAACGGCGTAAAGATATCCAAATCAATTGAATTTTTATTAGAAAATTTTTTAAACTATTTAAAACAAGATTTATACTCTTTATCTTNTCCTCTCACCCGCTCACACTAGGTCTTTTGTGCCTATGACACCTGCTGCTCTAAAAACCGCGCCCCAAAAGTGCCCTATTTATTAGGTGGACCTGGGCAAGGTGGTGCAGTAGCCACCTGGCGTATTAGTATATATACTCTCTCTCTCTCTCTCTCTCTTACACTCTTCACGAGATGATGCGAAGAGGGGGAGGAGGACGACGACGAAGCAAACCCTAACTCAAACCCTAGCGAGGCCCCTCCCATGGCGCTCCACCTCCTCCTCCTCCACCCCCACCTCGCTCCTTCTCTCCCCGCAAGGATCGGCCCCGCATCCTCCCCGGTCCCTCCCCTTCCTCTCGATCGGAGAGGGTTGGGGTTCTCGAATGGGGAATTGAGGGCTAGGAAGCTGCTTCGCTCGACGCGGGGGTTCGCTAGGGTCAGGGCGACGGCGGATGGAGGGGTGAGGAAGATGAATTTGAACGAGTACATGGTGACGCTGGAGAAGCCGCTGGGGATCAGGTTCGCGCTCTCCGTGGATGGGAAGATCTTCGTGCACGCTCTCAGGAGAGGGGTAATTTCCTTTTCTTTGTCACATATTTTCTCAAAATTTGTCCGTATATTTTATGTGTCTTTTGCTTAGCTTCTTCTCCTCTGAGTAAAAATGGCAACTTTGAATGGTTTTGTGTCCTACAATATTAAGTTTAAATTTAGTTTAATAGTAAGGAAGTGGCATTTTACACATTTTATGAGTGTTAGTGCATTGTCTTTCAAAAATGGGAACTTTTTTTTTTTTTGTATCCCTGATTTTGGATGTGAAGACCACTCATTTTGAGTTTTGGGCAACTCAAATTCCTCTTTTGTGGTTGTGCTGATTGTTATTTGTGGAGAGTTTATCACAGTTTTTTTTTATTCAACATTCTCTTATCTCCAACTCTTTTGTGCTTTGGACACCGAGGGAGCGGCGGAGTCCTTTGCCTCTTCTTCTTGTTTGTGAAAAGTGGTGCCTTTTCATGATCTAATGGATGTTAGCTGTGAGGAACTACTGAACTCAATCACTTGCTGCCGTTACTCAACAGTTTTCTGTTGAGGTCTACGGGAAGTATACTAAGATGGTTCTGTATGTTTTCTGTCGAGCAGTCGTCAATTGATGATGCCATATTGAGAGCTAAGTACGTAGACACGTATACAGGATAGTGGGTACAAACACGACAAGATATAGAAATGCCGAATTGGCAAATGCTCAAAAACAAGGGTACGACTAGCGTAGGATGCGCCAATGGATATACATTTTACCGTATGTGTACATTACTGCATACATATATGGGTTTAGATTCCGTTAGTTACGGAAGCATGCATATGAACAATAGGCACGATTTTGATACATGTAGGCGCGTACACATGCAAATGGACACATGCAATTTTGCATATATTTACTTCTGCGTTCATTTATGTATTTAAGTAGGAATTTGGTATTGCAACCTATAACATAATAAATCCACTCGAACTTCTCCAATTTGTTCACCATAAAATTATATGTCCATAACAAAATTTAGTAATTTGGATTAGTTTGTAGGATTCTTAAAAGATTACATTATTCCCTTCTCTGTCTCTCTCTCTCTCTCAAAGAAAAATAAAGCAGAAAAAAAGATTCAATTGGCAAGGCATTGTGGACCAATTACGTCGCCGAGAAGCGTCTATCTGACAAATATCTAATTCATCTACGGGTGCCCTGTGCAATCCTATCCCACGAGTCCCTTAACGATATTATTTTAGCCTAGAGTTTCTATCAAGAGAGATGAGCACTGTCTTTTTCCTTCCTTTGGTATGTTCCACAGTGGGTGAGGCAAGATGAGTGAGCACCTTCCTTTGGTTCGCTGGCCACTGCAGTTACAGCCAGTGACCCATTCAGGTTGGGCTTGATTTGGTAATCATCGTTCACTTTAAGAGAGGAGTATTCATGAGTTGCTAAAATAATTGACACTTAATCCTGTTTGAACAGAAGGTCCTAGATTTTAAAAGAATATTTGTGTCTAATACAGCAAACTGGATATAATTGGAAAGATTATAAATTATGCGTATTTTTGATTGCATTTTATGTCACATGGGAAGAGTTCCTACAAGTTCAGCAGAGACATATTGTATGCCTATTATATGCCAATTTGCTAGCTGTCGATCTTCCAGATCAATATACCAGAGGAGAGTTGGGAGATCTTCCTTTCTCCTCTATTTGATGAACAGATAGTATTAACAGGCTAACCAGTTTATTTGTGAACTCTGATGTTTCTTCTACAGCATCACTTTGCTTGGAAAATTGTTTGAGGAACAACATTGTACCATTCGCCTAAAGTTTAAACTCCAATTTGTTAATTCTTTCCTTTTTATTCATTTTATTTTATTTTATTTTGTTATTATTATTATTTTTTATAACATCCTGTTTTCTTTGTCCTATTTGTAGCATTCGATATTAGGTATATTACATGTGTTTGCAATGAATTCTACTCTTTTGTTGGAAGGAATTACTGAGTTAACGAATTTTCATTGCTCTTGTGGAAGGGAAATGCAGAGAAATCACGAATAATTATGGTTGGAGACACATTAAAAAAGGCAAGCAAAACATCAGGCGAAGGGTTCATGGACATCAAGGACTTAAGAGATGCAGAGTACGGCACTGATTTCATATAGAATCATAATATCCACAGTATGTTAGAGCATGAAACTGCTATATACATTATTTTAGATAAATCGGGTAATCACCTACAAGAACAGAATAATTACTTAAAACTTTTGTGAAAATATTATATCCATCTGGCATGGGATTCTCATGAACTTTCACATAATGCATCCATTTTGGTGCAGAAAAGGTAATATAGGTAGTTCAATATTAAATAAGCCCATGCTTTTCATTTTGTGATATCGATGTGGATAATTACATGTTCATGTTGTTAGTCCTTTCTGATTTGTCATTTACATTCTTAACCCTTTCTCCTTTTCCTTTCCCCCAGGATGTTGTTAAAGGATACCCCAGGATCTTTTAGTCTTGTACTGGAAAGACCATTTTCTCCTTATCCAATCAATCAATTACATTTACATGGAGAATATCATAGCTTATTTAATAGAGGGCGGGTCCCCCAAGCTACTTGGAATAAAACCGTCTTGGCTCCAAATCTGCATCCATCTTCCGAGGGGAGCGGGAATTGTGGGTTTGCCGTATTTTCTCCCAAGTTTTCAGGACAGCAAGGATGGATGCTTCTTGCAAGTGAGACAAGTGGAAACGGTGATAACAAAGTCCTGGAAAATGTGGGTACTTCTGGTAAACAAATAAGTGAAATTGTGAATATATTTTCTGAGGAGGGGAATGAAGATGTTGACTGGGCTTATGGTAGCTTCCCTCTAGAGGAGTATATTAAAGCACTTGATCGAGCTAAAGGGGAATTGTACTACAACCACTCACTTGGCATGCAATACAGCAAGGTAACAATAAACTCAAAATGTGCACAGGAGATTATTTCATATGAAATGATACCCTTTAATATTATATAATAATTTCCACTTAAATGGTTTCTTATACTTTTCAGCTGATCATGTTGCTAACTGCATCGAACAATTAATTCATGTGCTTTATTTACCTTTGGACTAGTGCTGGTACTTGTCTGCTGTTGTCACAAGACTTATTCATGTGTGTGATTTGTATCAATATCCTACAAAGTAGTTGCAGGATATGGTGTAGTCAACTGACTGCATAGTATATATGTGGAACGTTTGTACATTTGTAGTTTATATAGATTTCTATTTTCAAACTCTAGTCCATAAAGAGAAGAAACTAATAAGCATGAATGCAAATAAAAATAAAAAAAAGAAACAAAAGAAAGAGACATTGAGTGTATACAAGGACTTGTTACTAATTGTAGTGGCTATATTTGAAAGAATATAATGGAACTTGGGCTTTTAAGTGAGTAGCATCATCATAAGATCGCAAAATTTAATATCCATATGCTTTTAAAATGCTCCTTATTTTTACCTACATGATATGTATTTCTTTTATTTATCCATAATTTATTTGTTTTTCTATTTATCTTGTATTTTATTTATTTGTCTATTTATTGACTTATTTAGTTTTTGCAGGTTACTGAGCAAATATTTGTTGGATCCTGCATTCAAACAGAGAAAGATGTGGAGATATTGTCAAATTTCCTGGTAGTTTTCTTCTTTTTTTTTTTTGACTTGTAAATAAATAAATAAATTGTTATTCAGTTAATATTGGTGCAACTACTTATGCTTACATGCTTTATGTGGTTGCCCATCTCCAGTCCTACTTTAACGAATTCATGCACTATACAATTTGGTGTTTATGTATGTGTGCATGCATGTTTACAAATCTAGGTATTCCTATTCTTCTGTCCTTATTTCACCTTAAAAAAAGATTTCTTGTGGGATTAAATTGCTTCAGCATTAATTTGGTCTAACAGTCTTTTTCCTTCGTAAGTCTGATTTTGGTGATTTTGGTAATTATCTAGGCAGTTGGCAATTACCTTTTATCTTGTAAGTGCTACACTTCCATGAAAGATACACATGTTTCAATCAAGGCAAACTTTTGTGTCAATATTAATTCTCTTGCATCTTTGTAATAGATATCTGAGCATATACTCACATTTTGTCTAGTATTGTAATGGTTTTTTCTTTGAAAGCTAAATATGATAGTTGCAAGATCTCGTGTCAATTAACCGTTTTTTCATATTTGATTCAGGGGATTAGTGCTGTTTTAAATTTCCAGAGTGAAAGTGAGCGCGCGAACTGGGGAATCAATTCAGCGTCCATCAATGACTCTTGTCGTGAGAATAACATCCTGATGGTTAACTACCCAATAAGGTAGGATTTTGCTCGAGTATTCCTCAAACAGCAATGAATGCTAAAAGAAATATTAAAAAACAAGAGAGGTAGCTTTAAACCTTGTACATCCTATAGAAACTTCATTTTGCCTATCGTTTTTACTCTCTTTTTTTTTCTTTCCATTTTATCTTGCAAAATAATGGTGTTTATTAAATCAATTACCTAACTGAATGACCATTCCACAAACATGCTCTGAAAAAAATTAATATAATCTATTAAGGCAACATGTTCTGAATTTTCACATAAAACTAATATAATCTATTAATCTTGGAACTGCTAGTGTTTCTTTTTCCCCTTGGCAAGTAGAAAACCAAATGACACAGAGGGAGCATGTTGTCAGCCATATTTTCCAATTTCTATCCTGCTTAATACTGTCAGTGGTATTTTTTGCAACTCATATCCTTTTCTTATGTGCATGAATTTTACAATATTGACCACATCTCTTATAGTGTGATCATCTCCCACTCCTTTGTGAACTTTGTCATAATTGCAACTGTTTTTTTTTTTTTTTTTCTCTATTTTATTTATTTTGTGCTGTTCTTCAGGGAGGTGGATTCTATGGACCTGAGAAAGAAACTCCCTTTCTGCGTAGGGCTTCTACTACGACTTCTAAGGAAGAACTATCGAATATATGTGACTTGTACCACTGGATTTGATAGATCACCTGCATGTGTTATTGCTTATTTACACTGGATTCAAGATACTTCTCTTCAAGCTGCCTATAACTTTGTTACTGGTTTGCACTCTTGTAGACCTGACAGGTAAATCTACTTTACCATTTACAGTCGATTTTAAATTAAATTTCCCTGAATGCAATACTTTGCACAATAACTATGTAGCATTTACATATATACACCTGAATATTATCCATGTTTATTTCCCAGTAAAATCTGAAGTTTTGTATATATATACACCTTGAAAGTGCAGTTGTTTACCAAGATACTCTCAAAAATGCAGTAGTTTTTGTTATACTAAAAAGATTATTCTGAGAAGCTGCATTTTGTTGAGTACAAGGGTTCATTTGTAAGAAAGCTAGTTTTCAAAGGGCATAGATGAAGATACAGATACTGCAGGGTTGTAGTCAAGGATTTAAGTGTCATGGCACGGGGTCGTGCCGGAAACTTCCCGGCACGGTACGGCACGGTGCGTGCCGAGCCGTGTCGATGCGTGCCGGTCAAAAAAATTCTTGTGTGCCGACACATAATAGCATGAAATATTTATTTTCTTTAGCAATAAAATATTCTAACTATTTATTATATCTTTTTATCACATCTTTTGAACTTTATTGAGGAAATTACTTACTAATTTAAATAATAGAGGGTTTTGAGCTGTGCTATCGGTACGGGGTCTGTATCGTGCCGGTATCTTGTTGGCACGGTATGGCACGGTGGATACGGCCCGTGCCGACGGGCACTTAAAACCTTGGTTGTAGTAGATAAGTTTGTGGTGCAAATAACTCACCGATTTTCCTTAAATTTTGCTAATATTAGTATATATATATAGTCTGCTTATTTGGCAGTTAATGCCCCAACTGTTAGTTTTCAAATGCAGAGCAGCAATCGTCTGGGCAACATGGGATCTCATCGCCTTGGTGGAAAATGAAAAGCGCGATGGACCTCCAACACATGCCGTGACCTTTGTTTGGAATAATGGTCGGGAGGTATGTGATTTATTGTTAACTACTTAACAAGTTGTCATTTGATCACCGAACAAAAATGCTAAGCGATCCAATTACGTTGTGATATTTCATGCTATAGGGTGATGAGGTACAATTGATTGGAGATTTTAGTAACTGGAAAGACACTATAAAGGCTGATCATAAGGGTGGGTCGAAACATGAAGTTGAACTTAGACTACGGCATGGAAAGTATGTTTTTTTTCCCCCACTTCTACATTTTTCTTCACATTATATAATACGTTTGATTTGCTAGAGAAGCCCTTAGATTTCTCTTTCTTTATTTGCAAATACTTGTAGAAAACAATGCACTTTGAATGCTTCATGTTGAACCTCACTCTGTACTTATTGCGATGTTAATTTTTTCGTCAGATACCATTATAAATTTATAGTTGGTGGCCAATGGAGGCACTCAACTGCGCTACCCACTGAAACAGATGAACAGGGGAATATTAATAACGTAATAAGAGTTGGCGATATCGCTCGCATTCGTCCTGCTCCTAGTCAGCTGCATATAAAGGTATATTCCATATATTAGTGTTTCAGTTAATTACAAGTTTAGTTTGTCAAGTTTGATATGAATTTTCATTCCGTCCTCAGGGTTTTGACAGTGACAATTTAGTCCGTGTAGTTTGACTCCCATTTCGATTTTCATTTTTAGAATTTCAATTTTCACGATGTAGTCACCGATGTTTTATCCGAATTTCACTTTAGTCCTTCTAATTTAACTAAGAAAAGCTGAAGGATGCTTGCTTAGGTGCCGCGTTTTAAGATGCTATACTTAGAAGGACTTGATTATCATGCCTAACAAACTTCTGGGATTAAATTGTTATAACTGAAACTATGAGGATGAAACTGAATTGGAGTCCAAACTTTAGGGACTAAATTGCAAAATGAATTTCACAATTTATGGAAAATGCTTCTTGTATCCCAAAAATGGGTGTACATCTTACACCCGCGATCCGAGGGTTGATAAAAACCGAATTGATTTTAAGTAAAATTTAAGAAAATTGATATGACAAAAATGATCTTAGGATGGAATTGGTGTAAGATGTACACCCCACTTTAGAGTGTACCAGTAGTATTTCTCACAATGTATTATATATTTTGCAGTGTAATCCTAAAACTTCGAACTGTTACAATTGGGTGCCTAAACTTTGAAGTTATCTTGCATTCTTAGTACTTCCCTTGGATTCTATTATTTAAACAAACAGGGCCACACTATTTCAAGTCCACGAAATAGGTAGGAGAGTAAAAATTAGCTACATGATCTAAATTTCGGTGATCCAACAATGGCAGGATCCGACGGTTGTGAAGGTCATCGAGAGATCGCTGACGGAGGACGAACGCTTCTTGTTGGCTTTTGCAGCACGTCGGATGGCGTTCGCCATCTGCCCCATCAGACTGGCTCCGAAGTAAAGGAGATGTTGCCGAATAATAATCTGAAGATAAAACTCTGCACAATTGGCAGGTAACCTGCCGAAAGTCGACGAGACCTTATCTTCTCACGGAAAAATAATTGTTGTGTAGCACCGAAATAAATGTCGAATATAGTGTGTGTTTATGTATTTATTCAAGTGGATGTTGCATCTTGGATCCTTACTATCTATCCATGTAAAAAAGACCGAGAATGATGTTTGTTTATTTAGTGAAGTTAATTCAAATGGAAGATGCACACCCTTTCACTCTTTATTCCATGTTTTCAGTTCTTTTAACAAAAATCATGGAGAAGATGTTTTTGTTGTATGAATTTATTTTTTGAGAGTTACTTTTTAGTGATTTTGGAGGGTGGCTTATACAATTTCGACACTCTAGGGGATACAATTGAAATTGTGTCCCTCTTTTTTTGTTTTTGTTTTTGTTTTTTTTTTAATTTTGGGTTTTATCCGTTTATCCCCAGTATCCAAATTCCCGACACCTTATCCTATCCGCACGTTATCTCTCTCTGTGGTGTCTCTTCCATTTCGCGCTCTCTCTCTCTCTCTCTCTCTCTCTCTCCAAAACCCTACTAGAGATCTCCTCATCTCTCTCTCTCTCTCTCGATCTCTCCATCTCTCCATCTCGAAACCCTAGATCAAATGGTGGCTCTCCTCTCATCCCCCTACCGCCCTTCTCCTCTCTCCCGCAGCTCCCACCTCTCTTCCCACCGGCGCTGCTCCGACGGTCGCCGGAGACTCCACCTAGGGTTCCGGTGCTCTTCCTCGACGCCTCCCCGTCTCGGCTTCTATAAACAAGATGTAACCCCTCTCTCTCTCTCTCTCGTTAGCCTTTCTTCCATTGTGCACTTCTTTAAGTAATCGGTTGCTCTCCTTGTTTGTGTTTTTGATATGGATTTAACTTTCAAAGGTTTGATTTGTGTTAATGGCCTTACGAGCAATGTGAGCTTCAAAAAGGTGAAATTGTGATTACTATCGGTACATTCTCGTGGAATTAGAACGGATCCTTGAATCATATCTAGTACTTAGCAAAGTTCTAATTAAGAGTAAAGAGATTTTTGAGAACATTTTCATTATCATTTTATTTAACGCCATTTTTATCAGAATTGAACTCCTCATATGGACTTATCTATGATGAGCTACGTGGAACTTGCAATATTCTTAGGGTTCCTGTGCAAAGCGTGGCAAAAAACAAAGTTCTTTCTTCAATTTACCTTTTCGATTTTGGCTATCAACGCTGTCACTTGCTATTGTGCTGATAAGAGTTTAAGGGCATTTCTTACCTATATTTGGTAAGTTAATTTTGTAGCACAGTAGGACATACCCTGTACAAATATTTCCTTGATTTATTTTTTTTTGTTTTTAATTAATTCCTTTCTGTAACAAGGTTTTTCCTTCTTTCTAAAAATTTCTCGCAGAGCGAGAAATCTTTTAGCCTGAAAGAATGTGCAATATCTGTAGCACTGGCAATTGGATTAGTAACAGGTGTGCCAGCAATGGAATCGCCTGCTCATGCTACCCCTGCAAACTCTTCAATACCTGATGTCTCCGTGCTAATCTCCGGACCGCCCATAAAAGATCCTGGTGCCTTGCTGAGATATGCATTGCCAATTGATAATAAGGCTATCCGAGAAGTTCAGAAGCCACTGGAGGATATCACCGACAGTCTCAAGGTTGCTGGTGTTAGGGCATTGGATTCGGTGGAAAGAGTAAGTAGAGCGAGCAAATATCTCTCAATGAATTTTGTTAATTTTTCTCTTACCAAAAGCACTCTAGTAAGATGATGGATACAATGTATGGATAGTCCCTGCCATAACCTGATATTTCAATTTAGTCTTTGGACTAATTGCAATATCGGGCTAATAGTACCAGAACTATCTATACCTTTTACCTTTGAAATATTTGGTTTACAGATTGAACCACATATCTTGATCAGTATTTTAGAACTTATAGTACCAGTTCATAGAACTGGCCAAATTGAGGATTTTGTCCATCTGTTGGGTCTTCTCTTATGTGCCTATATCACATTCACTATTCCAATTGTATATGTTAAACTATTTTGTGGTTGCTGCTTGATTTGATAACCTTTGAAAGGAGAAGTACATACTTTTGGTTGCTTTATTGATTATTTTCAGCTAGACTTTTGTGAGGAGCTCAATTATATTCTCATATTGAATTTTTATTTGATTTTTAGAATGTGAGACAGGCATCTCGAGCTCTTAGCCAAGGAAAAGATTTGATTCTGGCAGGTGTTGCTGAGTCAAAGAAAGCAGAGGCCCAGGAATTGTTGGATAAGTTGGCTGTTGGATTGCAAGAGCTCCTACGCATTGTAGAAGAAAGGGATAGGGATGCAGTGAAGCCGAAACAAAAGGAACTTCTACAGTATGTCGGAAGGTGAGATACATATGCATCAAATTCTTTTCGGAAATCAGTTTGGATCCTAGTGTTAGCTTCGAATTAGAAAAGTTTTGCCAGTTCTATTAGAGAAGAGTGTTATGGCACAGCTTGCTGCTATATTTTGCAATTTTACCTTTTTTTTTGATGATTTATTATGCATTTTCCTCCAGTATCAGGGCTTTTTTTCTCTAGAATATGATTTACAATGCCTATTTTACTTGATCGAAGTAAAATTATTCCATAGCACCATCTTCACGTGACTAGTTTATTGGGAATTGCTAAATTGATCATTGTGAATCACTTGCTTGTCTAAGACAAATTAGGTCTTCACTATTCTGACTCGCTAGATCATTTAAAAAGAAACCTTCTCAAAAGCACAAATTCTCATTTATACCCTTGTCATTGACTGCTGCAGCTGAGATACTTCCTCGGACGTTGCATTTCTGCAGTGTAGAAGAAGATATGGTGGATGGTTTCCCATATGAAGTGCCCGAAGAGTATAGAAATATGCCTCTCTTGAAAGGGAGGGCGACTGTGGATATGAAGGTCAAAGTTAAGGACAACCCCAACCTACAGGATTGTGTGTTTCGGATTGTTCTAGATGGGTACAATGCTCCTGTGACCGCCGGAAATTTCTTAGATTTGGTGGAAAGGCACTTTTATGATGGCATGGAAATTCAAAGAGGTATTACATTAGAAGGCTTACGAATTTTCGACTTTCGTTTTTACTATATATGCGCCTCCAAACATGTATTTTCCTTGTCTAACACTAATGTGAGCCAACAAATAGCTGATGGCTTTGTATTTGCCCCTTTCCGCAGCTGATGGCTTTGTTGTTCAAACTGGAGATCCAGAGGGGCCAGCTGAGGGTTTTATTGATCCCAGTACCGGAAAAATTCGTACCATTCCTCTGGAAATTATGGTTAGTGGCGACAAATCGCCTGTTTACGGTCAAACATTGGAAGTAAGTTGCTCTAATGCTTCGCTTCTATGTTTATTCACTTCATTCTCGTTTTTTTATACTTATTTTTGAAATTTCATCGTAAACAAATCAAGGAATGCAAAAAGTTAAGAGAACCAGCAACATAATACAATGCAATCATTGCTCATTAATGTATAATTCTCTACGAGTTATTCAATTATTAACTCAATAATGTGCTAATATTTAGGAACTCGGTCGGTACAAAGCTCAGACAAGGCTTCCTTTTAATGCCTTCGGAACAATGGCAATGGCTAGAGATGTAAGTCTTGTAGATGTCATTCTTATGTTTTCTGAAATTAAATGTATCAGCTCCTAACCTAAATTAGTTCCCCCCCACCCTTTCATTATGTTCTAATTTAAAACAGGAATTTGACAATAATTCTGCTTCGAGCCAAGTCTTTTGGCTTCTCAAGGAGAGTGAACTGACACCGAGTAACGCAAACATTTTGGACGGGCGTTATGCTGTGTTCGGATATGTGACCGAAAACGAGGACTATTTAGCCGATCTCAAGGTCGGGGATGTCATCGAATCGATCCAAGTTGTGTCGGGCCTTGATAATCTTGCAAACCCTAGTTATAAGATTGTAGGTTAATGAGAATACTCTTTTGTACTCCAACTACGTGAGGGTCCATTCTTTTCCAAATTTTTTCGCCTCCCCCCGGTTCTCTCCATATCTGTGTAAACTCGCGATTTGATCGGCTCATCTATCATAGAGCTCAAGTATTTTTTGTTCACTTCTTTCCTGAATACTGAAGTGATGGTTGATGCAAATCTCATGTGCTATTCCTGTTCTTCGAAACCGATTTGGCGCGGAGTCGGCAAAGAGGCTGTGTTTGACTCAAAATAAAAAGAGAAAATTGAAGCTAAATGTCGATTGTAAAGGAGAGTTGAAGGGGCTGGTACACCCCCACAAAAGGAAAAATTGCATATATATCTCCACAAAGTAGAGATATTGCATATTTTATCCCTCTAATCTACACAATATCTTTTATATCTCTGCAAACTTTGAAAACTCGTAAATATATCTCTCGACCAATCAAAACTTTTCATGTTTAAGTGCTATGATTGTTCTGCGCTTGTCGCGATCAGCAACGGCGTCCAATTAAATAATGATATCAACTTTGTATCGCTTGTTATTAATAATTCAAAGTCACCTGATTTGCTTCGATGCCTTCTAATTCAACTTAGTCTTTTTAAATAAAATACAATGCCGTTAGATAAGTTAAGAAATGTAAATTTTGAAAGTTGGAAGTTTGTAGGGGTGAATATGCAACATTCAAACAGTATAAGGATATGTTTTCAATTGTCCCAAATAAAATTGAGGGAGAAATGAGCTTGAGGGGCCTCTTTTGAAAGGCCTATAGTTTGGAGGCCACATTTCCCCCTTCTATTTGGGCATAGTCGGCGGAGTTAGGCGCCTCGGCGCCGTATTCAGTTAAATGGCCAAAATCGCTTTTTCGGCGACGTGTTCTATTTTAAATGAGTCGACATACAAATACACTCCCGCCTATAAACCCTAATCCGGAAGGTCGAAATAGCAAATCAAAACAATAATCTCAACTATTTCTCCAAATATAAACCCTAAATTATTAGGGTTTGAAACCTCTTGCGATTCCTCTCTTTTTCCATCGCCTAAAATTAATTCGGTCAAATTTTCATCTCATACCGAAAAATCGGAGGTTTGTTCATCCCCAATCTCCACAAGAACTCCTTTTTTCTTTTCTCATTATTTATTTAATAATTGTTACAAAAGATTCCATTATTTGCTCCCATGCGAAGAAGAAAACCACCATTTTTAATTGATATCATATCCCGAACCCTCCTTTTCTCCATTTTTCATGCTAAAATTAGGTTTTTTAGCACCTTCTCTCTCAATTCCACCTTAAGATCACATCTCAACTCAGGAAATCCAGTTTTGGCACTTACCAATTTCTTAGAATCCCAAAAACGAGGGATTAAACCCGACAAATTCACAATTCCATCCCTTTTGAAGCTCACTTTACAGCTAGAAAAGCCTCCTCTCCATGGCCAACAAATCCATGGCTTTTCTTTCAAATCCGGCTTCTTATGCGACCCCTTTGTCGGTACCGGATTGATCGAATACTACTTCAAAAACGGGTACTTTGATGCCGCGCACCAACTGTTTGGAGAAATGCCTAAGAGGGATGTGGTTTTATTCACTGCTATGATTTGTGGGCTTGTGCAAAATGGGTTCGGAGATCGAGCTCTGGATTGTTTCTTTGAGATGAAAGAGGGAAAAATTGAGCCGACAATGATAACGTTGACGAGCGTGTTATCCGCGTGTTCGCAACTAAGGAAGCTCGCATGGGGGAAAATTCTTCATGGGTTTTTGTTAAGAAGGGGCTTTGCCGATGATGCTGATGTTATACTGCAAACCGCGTTGTTAGACATGTACGGGAAATGCGGAAGCGCAGCATACGCCGAGAGAGTTTTCGATCAAATGCCCGAGAGAAACTTAGTTTCGTGGAATTCGGTAATTGGCACCTGTGTTTCAAATGGGCTATTCGAAGGTGCTCTTCAGTTGTTGCATGACATGGTATTTGAAGGTTGGCGCCATCCAAAACCTTCAACACTTGTGTCGGTGTTAAGTGTATGTGGTGCGACAGCGGACCTCTGGAAAGGGAAAGAGATTCACGGATACATAATCAAGTGTTGCGATAGCCAGTTTGCTGAATCAGAGAGCTTATTACTCTCTAATGCCATTATTGACATGTATGTCAAGAACGGCATCATCGAATCTGCGGTTTTGGTCTTCAAGAGGATGCTGACAAGGAATGTGGTAACTTGGACTATATTGATTTCGGGTTACGGAGCGCATGGATTTAGTCGAAATGCCCTAGATATGTTTACCCAGATGAAGGAATCAGGAATTAATCCCGACGGAATTGCTTTTCTGTCGATTCTGTCAGCCTGTAGCCACGGTGGGCTAGTCGATGATGGCCAAAAGCTATTCGATTCCATGCAAATAGATTATAGCGTCGCCCCTGAAATGACACACTTTGTGTGCATGGTCGATTTATATGGCCGTGCTGGGTTTCTTGAAGAAGCTCATAGATTTATCAAAACGATGCCCGTGGAACCGTCCAAGCTTGTGTGGAGCGCACTTCTTTCTTCTTGTAGAACACACAAAAAAGTTGCGCTAGGGGAGTACGCGGCTACGAAAGCGATAGAACTCGACAGATATGATGTAGGTAACTATGTCCTACTTTCTCGTCTCTACGCTGAGACCGGTTGGTGGGCGGATCTTTCGAAGGTGCGATCACTTATGAAGGAGTTGGGTTTGAGACCAATTACCGCATTTAGCTGGGTCGAAGTGAAAAGAAAGATATACAAGTTCACGGTCGGAGATCGAATGAAGGAATCGTCGAAGGACATCTACGATTTCTTAGAATCGTTGAGCTTAAAGATGAAGAGGGCCGGGCTTTTCCCGCATACATCAAATGTGGGTCATGATATCGATGAAGCGCAAAAGGCGAGTGATTTATGCGGGCATTCGGAGAAATTGGCATTAGCTTTTGCCCTAATACAATGTGCAGGACAAAGGGTGATAAGAATAGGTAAGAATTTAAGGGTGTGCAGAGATTGCCATGAGGCTTTCAAATTTGTGTCTTTGAATTATGACAAAGAAATCGTCTTGAAGGATCCGAATCGGTTTCATCAGTTCGCGAAGGGAAACTGTTCTTGTTGTGATTTTTGGTAGTTTATGCCATCCTAATTTGGTCATCCAATCTCATATACAGATATACTGTACAATAATGCAATGAATGTAGAAGATCTGGTCTTAATTTCTAGTTCTTTGAAGTGTTATTTTATTTTAGGATTGAAGTTCCAATCTCATCCTTAAATCTCTATTAGAAAGATCTCAGAATCAAATTTTAGCTGTTTTACGACATTTGAAATGTTTATGCACAAAAAAGGTCATTAAATTCGAAGGTATTTTTCTTACAAATCAAACAATGATCCGTCGTAATCTATTGTCGGCTATTGAGATTACTCGAAATCTTAGTAACATATTTCCAAACCTTCTAATTGTTAGGCCCTAAAGATGGTGAAGGTTGCAGTACATAGCTTTGAGATTCGTGTTGTTTGCGTGATGAATGACGAATGGACAGTCTGAAATTAGGAATTATGTTGCTAACTTTTTTTTTGACTGAATTATAATTTTAGTCCTCAAACTATGAGGTGGGTTTGAGGTGGGTGATGCTTGCTTGTCGAATTTTAATTTTTTGTAATTTTTGAATCACCACGTTTGTTGTAATTTAGTTCTGCAACTAATTTATTTGACTAAATATTAATGCGTAGCTAATATAAAAGTAATGTACAGTATTATGGTTGATGATGCGATAAAATTTAAGATGCAACATAACTTTGACATCAACGACACATTAATATTTACTTATCCGTAATTTATTGTAAAATTTAGTTATAATAGTTTATAAAATTTGAGCCATAAATTTAATAAATTAAAATCTGAGGATGTAAGTGCAATTTTGCCTTTTTATTGTTCGTTTTTTAGTTGCAGTCAAAAGTTGAAAAGCGAGAGCAACATCTCCTCTCTCTCTCTCTCTCTCTCTCTCTCTCTCTACTGCGTTTCTTCTTCTTCTTCTTCTTCTTCTTCTTCTTCTTCGTCTTCTTCGGATCGGTGATCATGGCGATGGCTCCGGCGATCCGCTTCCCGGTCGTCGCCACGATCCGGGCGATGGGCGCCGCCGCCGCCGCCCTAGTCATCATCTGGGCCGTCCATTTCCGCGGCGGCTTGGCCCTCATCTCCGACAACAAAGATCTCATCTTCAACGTAATCACAACACGCTCACTCTCTCTCTCTCTCTCTCTGCCTCTCTCTCTCTCTCTCTCTAGGGTTCTAATTGCTCTTAATGCTTAGTATTATTTTGCTTCTTTGATTCTTTTGTGTTTGATTTGTGTGTGAAAACTGTTCGCAGTGCCCCCAAAAATTAAGGGGAAAAAAACCGTAATTTGAGATCGCAAGAGATTAAACAATCGATTTGATGTTCAACATTCAAATGGAAGTGTTTGTAAGGAAGTGCTTTTTTTTTTTTTTCCCTCTTTAGTTAAAGATGTATGGAGACTCACTCAACTATAGGCCGTTCTGAAATAGACCCCAAAACTTTTTTTTTGATTGAGATCCCTCATATTTTGCTTTTTCTCTGAATCAAGTGATTTTGGCTGAATAAATTGGAGATTTTATCAAATTGATTCATGATTCCATCAATTTTATAGCTATTAATGTCTAAGTGGGTCATAAAATTTAACAAACTATTTAACTGAATTAACTATAGAAACGCAATTCAAAAAATTACAAGTTGAAGGGGTATCATCAGTAAATTTTTTAGAAAAAAAGAAGAAAAACAAGAGAGAAATTGTTCATCAAATAGGATTTTATCATCTTTCTTTGTTCATCTTGTAATGTAATTTTTCCTATTTGTAACAGGTTGATAAAATTCTCAATGCATAGAAAAGTTGTAGCGTAAAATGGTATAGATAGTAGTCCCCTTACTGCTGATAATGCAAGTTGTTCCCAGCACTTTTTCTTCTAAACAGTTTATTCCCCGCGTATATTGCATTTTTAGTTTCTAATCATCAATTATTTTCCCCTAATTTAATGACCTTAGCGTTTTATCCCTTCCGTTAAATGCCTAACTTATTTCGGTTTAATCCAAGCAGGTTAACATAACCCAAGATTTTTTTTTAAAATATTTCGAGGACTAAAGCTGAGAAATAAAAAAGAAAGCCACCAACTTGCAATATCATGATAGTACAGGGATTAGGTTGCTCGATTACAGCACACAATTTCGAATTTATGCATACGACGGTCAATTCATATGGAACATGCATGTTTAAATTGTGCATTAGTAATGCCTAAAGTTGACAGCGTACTGACATGAATTCAAATCTCGTTTATTCCCTGTAGGTCCATCCTGTATTAATGGTGATTGGCTTCATACTTTTGAATGGTGAAGGTGGGCACTCCGATGCATCTAATAACTCCTTTTAATATAATTATTTATTAGAGTAGTTGGAATTTCTTGAAATAAAAATGTAGTATATTTACAACATCTGCAAGTTATCTGCCGTAGTAGAAAAGATGAAGTATGTACTGAGACCTCCTTGTCTTTAGGCTATTCCGAAATAGATTTCATACTTTAAATTTGTTGATTGACATACCCTAGACTACCGATGGTTTTGATTTGAGTCCTTTTATTGGGAAAAATGGGTATTTTTGTTAGATATAAAGGAACCTTAACTCCTCTCTCTCCATCTCAAATTCTTGTAGTACTAAACCATGGTACCGCTACCATTTGCTCTTTACTCATCACTTCCGCTGCGGCTTACAGTCATCCTACCACACAGGAAGATGACAAAAGTGGAGAGGAAAGTTTACAGTTATTAATTGCAAATAATCCAAAATCTTGATGAGGTAATATTTAAATAAAAAATGGTGAAAGTTAAGCGGATTTAGGTTTAAAGAGTTTAGAAGTTTAGGGGTGCCGCGGACTAAGGTAATTCCTTCTATCTCCAACTAAACGCAGCACAACTACTTATATATAATACCTAGAACTACAGTTCTCCTCAAGGATATTTATCGCTATCCCATGGATATATATGCATACAAACAGTACCCAAAAGTATATTTTAGAACTTCTAAATGAGGCAACAGAGGTAAAGACCTTAATTTTCATTATGAGAGTATAAGTTGATGCTGTATTATGTGACTCACTTGCTTCTTTTTTCCTCCACGGAAACATATTTTGTTGGGCTTCATACAGCTATATTAGCATATAAGACGGTGTCTGGAACCAAAAATTTCAAAAAGACGGTCCACCTCTCTATTCAATTTCTGGCCTTGTGTTTGGGTCTAATTGGAGTATGGGCTGCCTTGAAGTTCCACAATGACAAAGGGATCGACAACTTCTATAGTCTGCACTCTTGGTTGGGTCTTGCATGTCTCTTATTATTCGGCATTCAGGTGAGTCCAGACTCTTAATACCCTACCATTGCTTTTTTTTTGTTTCTCTCTCTCTCTAGGGCTTTTGCAAAAGTGCTATTTGACTAGAACTGTTTGGAGAAGCACTAAAAGGTTTTTGTTAAAATTCCCCCAAACAATTTTTTTTTAGGAAGAAGCAGGAGCTTCATATTTGAGCTTTTGCTTTTGTGTATGCTAAGCAGAGAATCCATTTAATAACTTGTTTTTTTTTCCCCATATATAGTGGGGTGCTGGATTTGTAACCTTTTGGTACCCGGGTGGCTCAAGAAGCAGCCGAGCTCTCTTACTTCCTTGGCACGTGTTCTTTGGTGCGTATATATATGCCCTAGCTGTTGCAACTGCAGTTACAGGTCTGTTAGAGAAAGCCACTTTTCTCCAAAGCAACAGCGTAATATCTCGCTACTCGAACGAAGCTCTCTTAGTGAACTTTCTAGGTCTCCTTCTCGTACTGCTGGGCGGGACCGTTATTCTCGCACTCGTTACTCCTGGAAGCGCCAAAGGTGATACATATATAGGTATTTCTGAGTATGAAAATGTTAGTTAATTATTCGAGCTTGTGGAATTTCTCTTGTTGGTTCTATTTATGTGTGACATATGCTTTGCCACTGTGATAGAAGATTGACATAATGTTCTCTCTCTTTTTCTCTCTCCTCTCCTTCTCTATTAATTATATCTCATCTTTAGGGAATCAAAAAGAATAGAGGGATTAATATCACAAAGTTTTCTTTGGATTGATCACACATGAGAGGATTTGAGGTATGGCGTTTAATGTTGTCGAATTCACTCCGGAGATCGAAGAGATATTGCCAATTTTCTTTTTTCTATTTTTTAGGGTAAATTATATTTTTGGCCTTCAAACTATGAGGTGTGTGACACTTTGGACCTCAAATTTTAATTTTTAGCAATTTCTAGCTTGGGTTTTTTGAATTGTTGCAATCAAGTCTTACCGTCTAATTTACTTGACTAAATATTAATTGTATTGATAATGTGGAAGTGATGTGACATCTTAATTATTGTTGTGTCGCCAAGCATAACATAATCACATCACTTCTATATTAGCGACGTAGCAACATTTAGTCAACTAAATAGGGTTGCGGGACTTAATTGCAACAACTTAGAAAGTTCGAGCAAGATATTGCTACAAATTAAAGTTCGAAAACTAAAGTGCCACGCGCCTCATAGTTTGAGGACCAAAAGTATAATTTTACCCTATTTTCTACGATTCTTTATCTATACGAGAAGTGTGGTATGAGAAGCTTTTGATGTAAAAGGAATACATTATGTCTGAATTGTTTTGATGCTTGTACAATTATCTCACTTGTATCCTTTCATCTTATACTGAAATTATAGATCTGGTATGAATGGTATTTTTCTTGGAATACTTGTGTCATGTTGCCTGTTGTAATTCATCTATCTCCTGATTATGGTGGTCTACATGCATGTCTATATGATTTGGCTTTTGTAACAGCTGCTCTATCAATCCTGAGAACCAAGAGTTGGGCTTCTGGTCAACGAGAAATCTCGGATTATCTTTGCTGAAGCAAAAAGTTAATGTGAGCTTTTGGACTCTAAAAGCAAAAGCTACAGTAGAATCTCCCACTTTTAAGTTGTGGAGGAAAGGTAAAGAGAGAATTTTAATTTTAAGCTATTGAAACTTAGGCATTAATGCATGTAAGGGGCAACAAGGGCATTCATATTATCATATTGCAAATAAATTCTGGAAGCACTCCTGAGCCTCTTCTTTGATACTACTAAATACTAAATACTTTCAAAAGCACGGAGGCTGCGGTGCTATCAAATTTTTTTTTTCTGTGATGGGGTATTTAAATTGACGATCGATTTCGTTAGAAATGATCTACACTATTTGAAGCATTTAGAAGGTAAATTTTATAATTTTTTAATATTATTTATTTGGTCAATAAATAGTTCTAAAATAAATAGTTTCAAAATAAAAAGCTTATTATAAAAAATAGTAGATTTAAATCAGAGGTTCGCTATAAATAGTGAGAAAATTTTCTATCAAACTTCTATGGATTTTAGATCATTCTATACCGTTAAACTTATAAATGTATCATATCAGTTATTAAAGTTTATAATTTTGAGACATTCTGATCACTAGGCGAAATGATGTCAAAAATTAAGAAATTTGGTTTTTAAATGCTTTCACTATTGTAAACCATGTCTAATAGAGTCGATCGTCTATTCAGATACCCTATCATCAAAAATAATTTAATAATAGGGAAACCTCCATATTCTGGAAGTGTTATTGCTGGACTCCAGTATAACAGTAAAAAAATTATCATTCTCTGCGTCCAAGCAGGAGAACTTCTAAGCCCTTTTAGTTTTTTCTTTTTCCTCAAAAGAATTAAAGTATTTAAGCAGTTACATTTGGCTATTTTTCCTCCAAAGATTAAAGTATTAAAGCAGTTACATTTGGCAAAACGCATTCCAAACTAGGCTGAAGTGATCCATCTCAAACTAAACCAATATTGCAAAAAAAAAAAAAAAGTACAAAAAAAAGGAAAGGAGTTATAAAACAACTATGGTTGGGAAATTACTGCAGCTCCAATTGTTAGAACCCATGACCCTAATATTAATTCATAGGAAGAGCCAATAAGGAAAAAAAAGAGGAGAAATTCTCAACTACATTTGAATAGAAAGCTCCAAACAGTTACTATGCACATAAAAGGAAACTCTTCACCAGAAATTAAGTTACTAATACACAGATGTTAATACCATCTCACAATAAGAACATTAACATCAAACATAACAACCATTTTATTGAACTTAAAAACACAAAACTCCAACAGAGTCCCACACCTTTACTACAACAGTTAAAAAGACTCACATACACCACCTACTTATCACTTCCAACAACATAGATACTAATCCATCCACCAGCCATGCCTAGATATACCACAACACACTGATTAACACTACATTTTGCGCACTTTATTCTATATGTAGAGTAATGACATAACTATAGCTTGTTATTGACAAAGCAGATTCATTGAACCCGTCAAAGTTCAGTGACTAGACTTTGGCAGATTCAATGTATTTAATCTGTCAATAATTGCAGTTACTGTCTTAATGTCATTACCCATATGTGGCTGGAAGGCATTCAGTGCTTGCGGTATGCCGGCTCCCTCTGGCTGTTGAAGAAGACGGAAGAAACTGGGGGCCCGAGGTCGTACTGGGCGGCAAAGAGGCGGGTGTTGAAGTTCGCGCGGCTTTGCATGGGGGCAACCACCGGGAAGGGCAACTTCTGCTCAAATAGTATGAAAACGTATCGGTGGATGCCGAGCAGCGGGCGGGGGCACATGTAGGGCAGCACCTCAAGTCCTGTCCGCAGAAAAGAAAACAAAGCGAAAGAAGAAAGGAAAATTCATATTCAGTATATTCATATGTATATGATATAGGGCCTGTGAGGCCTTAATGTAGCGTGTAGCGTTGCTTTGAGCCAAATCTCTTCTTATAGCTTCTCTTTGAAGAAAAAGCAAAATCTCCATATTGGAGCTTCTATATCGTGGATTTCCAAATTTCATTTCAACTTCGAGCTGCAGTAGAAGCTCTGGACTTTTCTATTTACAAAATGCTCTAGTAGAAGTGGTTGTAGCTGAAAGAAAAAAAGTAGAGCAAGGCGAAAGAAGGATTTAGTGCTCGTTCAACTTCCATTCTAGATCGGTTTATCTAATATGAAGAGCAACAACTAAGCATTTGGCAGATAAAAGGTATGGAGGTTTTACTGCGAGTCTATGACAGAAAGCTAATATGAGCTTTTCAACCCCAATAGCAAAAAGCTCCAATTTAAAGCTTCTTCTTCTACTCCAATAGCGAGCGTTAGGGAGGATACCAATTATTTGACAGGTAAATCCGACATGCCGAAGCTCCAACGATACAAAACAGGAATTTAGCAAGTAACAAGCTAAATATGGCAATGGCCAAACAACTTCTCTGCCCTAATCAAAATTGTTTAAGATTTGAGTCATTTGTTAGGCCTAAAAATATAAGGCAAAGTATAGGTGGTAGATTTACCGAATTGTAGTTTGGCAGGATTAGCAATGAAGCTAACTAGGAATTAACAAAAGTAACTTGCTCCTCTTATCCTTTGAGAAAAATAATTAAGAGTTAAAGGTCGGAGAAACTAAAAAGCTAAGAATAGCTACAAAGATGCACCACAAGTTTAAGAACTTTCTCTTTTCATCTAACTACAGGAATTATAATTTACCTTATACTCTTGAAGAAACAGAAGAGGGAAAAAAGAACACTTTCCTTATATTACTTTATTATCTTACAAAGACACATTATTTTGCATAACCTGGTGTCAGAAACTCCTAAAAGAAGTAATAACTTTCTCTATCTCCCGGTAACATATTGGGAAAGTGAGTTTTATGTTCCACATATACTTGGAAAAAAGAAGAAGATGAAGAAGAAAAGAAATGCCATTACCTTCTTTTAAATCAGCCCCACCCGGAATGTCAACAACTATCCTGTATCACACACAAAAAAAAAAAGGACAAAAGTGGCTTAAACACTAAACTATGGTGCCATCAAAGAAATATATAAAGGAAAATATAAATAAAAAAATCTAGATTGATCGTCACCAGTGGACAACTTCCCTCATACGGGGATCACTCGGGCTAGGCGCATCAGGATCTGTCATCACCTGCACCAAAGAAATGCGTCCATAAACCATACGATAATTAGTATATATCTAACATGCATGCAAGAAAAAAGAAATTCACTGTAAAGATCATATAAACCAGAGTATATAAATCAGGGCGAAGGCCAGCGATCTGAATGTTTGGTGGATCAACAGACATTGAAGGCTTCACATCACAACCGTTGGTCACATGCTTCGGTCCATAGTACACGGACATGGTATTTTTAGGAACAAAGAGATCGACCACCTCCCCTATAACCCTCCCTACAACAAGAGGTTCGATGAAGTTCGCCATTGCCGCACCAACACTTTGAGGAAGGTGAAGAGTGTGGTTTAAGGTCGCGAGGAAAGGGGGTTTTATAAGGAAAATTTTACGGTTAAAATAGGTTGCTTTGTGAATAATAGCTCGCAGCACGTGGACGGCGAGGGACAAAGAGTATATTAATGGCTTGACACATGTAAAACGCAGGTTTTGTTGTCTAGGATGGTGAAATACCGAGGGGTTAAAACTGAATGGAGGAGATATTGCAATTTACGAAATGTACATAGTGGCGGTAAATAAATGAAAGAGTAGAATATGGTGTATTCTTTGTTCACTATGTTATTTCTTACAACAAATTCATGATCTTCAAAAAGAGTTGCGGGAGGCATTGTAGATAGCCTGTAAAAGGAGTGATTCGATACATGATGAATTACTCAAACAGCAAAGAAGTTCTTTTAACAGCGTGAACAAAACTTTTAACTAGATGAAAATGAGTTGCAACATTGATTTCTGAATGATTCATGGAAACTCATTGAACAGTGCATCAAGTATCTTTTGTTCTTCTCACGGATAAAAAATATCTACAGTTTACTATTGGTTAGTTAGCGTAGTCATGCTTGTGAAAACTAACAGACACTAAAATATCAAATTAAAGTAGTATATCTCGTCTATGTGAAGTTTTCGTAGCTTGTAGAAGAAGGAACTTTTAGCATTCTCATTCATGTGATATCCTTGCACCTACTAGCGTGAAAAGAATGAACTTACTTTTGAGGGGATAATACACGTGAAACGCCGCTCATAGATACTCTAGAAGGCTCATAACACGCATTATAAAGGTTTATTCCAAGTAAAAGAAAAACTAGGTGCGACAAGTGCAGGTTATTTGTAGATAGTAGTAAGAGGGCTGTAAATGTAAAAGTGAAAACAAATTCGTGAGATTTTATTTACTGCATCCCATATTAGTCTTGAACGCAATTTGTTTCAATTAAATAATTTCTAATTACGTTGGAGTTCCTAGGTAAAAATTATGCTCTGTATTGCCTAGCAATGATTTGATAGTTGCATGCTAATCAAAGCAATCTACTTTAACACTATGTTTCCTTCAGCATCTACATCCCTCTCTTTCCTCATTTGCATTCCACATTTAATCCAACTTATGTAAAGCATCGATAACAATTGAGAGGGGAGATTCAAGATAGGGGATAAATATTTCGTAGGAATTTAGTCGAATATTTATTCATAATGTCTACTCAACAGACCAAAGAAGCCCTGAGTTGAAGAGATGGAGAAAATCCATACAATGGAAATTCCACAATCCAGGCGGGGAATACGTCAGTTTACCGAATTATGCAGAAACCTGAACAGTAAATTGTTCCGAATGCACATTCACAAAAGTTCTTTTCCCCCAAATGATTTACAAATTTGATTTGCAAGTTCAAAACTTTGCTAAGTGAAATTAGTGTACTTGGATGCTGTCATGGCCTATTGTAGGATTGGATGGTATATTAGCGCCAGATATTCAAAAGGAAAACAAAGTTGGCAAAATATATAATGAATTCGCTCATCAATGCAGACCACAGTACAACTTTGAAGGGAAAAAGTATACTTAAACAATTCAAATAGGAACAATAAAAAAGTCATACGTTATATATATATATATATATAAAGCATTAAACAGAAAACATGTTTCGACAAACAAAAATGAAAAATACCTTGTAAACCTGCGTAACATCTTCGTGCTTTGTCTTCCCGGATAAGCTCTCAAGGGCAAGTTTTGCCATGTCGTTTTCGTCTTCTTTTCGACAAGTTAATGTGCGAGGCTACATAACTATCTCTCCTTGAATTGAGGTGCATGTTGATCCCCTTCATTAACTGTTTGACCTCATAGCAAAGAACGACAATTGTACCGATAATTCGCAAGTTGAATACATGCAACAAATCTATTTAATACAATATGAAAGATTCTACCGTAGATTGATGAAAACAATAGCTTCAGAGGTCAAAGAACATAAGAATAGTTGATGAACCCGTAGTTGATGAATCCTAAGCCCTAGACCGTAAATTGACCAGTAAAAGTTAAAATTTTCCAGTAAAAAGACTCCTTGTTTTTTACCATTGAGTACAAATACATTTGATTCTTCTATGGCTCTATGCTATCTCCTACATCATTCAACCACAAACCCTAAGCGCACGTAAATTCTTAAAAAAAACATATCTTTTCACAGGTATATAAGAAAAGATGTGTTATTTACGCTGTAATTATCAAAATCCGGGAAAATTCATACCTTAATAGAGGAAAAAGTAAATTGGAGCATGATTCCAGGTCGAGATGAGATTTTTCCCTCAAAAATTCCCCAAAAAGAACACGCAATCCATCAAATAGGAAACCAATAAGGCTTAAATGATTCATAAAACTCAAACCCTAGAAGTTGACCGAGTGACAAAAAGCAACGGACCCCTCGCGGAGGAGGGGGAATTCTAGAATTTTTCCTCGCGGGGGAGGGAGAGGGTACGAAAATGTACGGATAGTCCCTGTACTATCACGATTTACGATTTCGTCCCTGAACATTTTATTTTAAAATACACATACGTATATTCAAACTTGAGTTATTACACAGTAGGCTGTAAAGTGATCATTTTATTCCAGTTTAATTCAAATATAATCAAAATAATTATTTTGTAATAACACTTAAATTTTCATAGAATTTAAAGTATTTTAGTTTAAGTTCAAACACTAAAAAAATCGGATAAAACGTGTAGGGACTAAGTTGCAATATGAGGATATTAGAGAGTCTTTGGGCCACCGATCCCGAACAAAGCAAGTCGGTGACGAAACCTATTAGTTTGCCGAGTTAGATGAGTTGTAAGTCGGTAGCGTAGTATCTCATCTCGCCGACTCCAGCGTAAATGAATGAAAAGCTCGATAATGAAGTCGGTGGCGAAGCATAAATATTGCCGAAATTGGCATATTGCAACTTATAAGCCAATTCTTCTTCCAAATTGCACCTCTCTCTCTCTCTCTCTCTCTCTCTCAAAGTTTTCTTTCTTCAAACCAATTTTCTCGTGCCATGTAGGATGATATGATAATTTTATACTTACAAAGATATTTGATTGGTTGTTATTATTTTTATGTAAAATTATAGTAACGGAAAAGACTCTCTTGTGGCCAAGAGTGTAGTTGAATGGTAAGAAAGTTGCTTTGCGGGGACATGGATGGCTCGAATGGCAGACGGTCCTCCATTCATGGCTAGGATTTTAAGGACAGAAAGACATTAGAGGTGAGTTTGTTCGTGGCGAAGTGGTAGGCGTAAGTTGCGACCGCAAGAAGGTGACAACTTTTGATGTTTGTTTACACAACACTGCCCTCATCTGGCGTGATGTCGAGTTTCACGAACTCGAATTTGCTGGAGCTGAGAAAAGAATTAACTGATTCACACTCGTCGGATGCGTACCTCAAATACTCTAGATTTTGAAATAGTTTCTCGACTCCAAAAGGCAAAATAACTTAACCAATCAGTAAGGCATTTATTCAGAGCGAAACAAACGATTGCTCAGAATGTACAACTATCATTTATTCGGTCATGTATCCCTAACAGTTCCCCCAAACACTCTCAGAAATAAATTATAGCAGGGGGTAATTGGGTAAAGAAAAGTTTTCCATAGCTAGTTTGTTCCCAGGATTAACAAACCACGATCTTGCAAAAGCTCCAGAAACCACTTACTACACAGCAATTTACCCAAGCACAGCAGAACAAAGGAAAAGCACAATGTACTACAAGCGTTTTGCATTAAAGATGCAATCCCTGCTTTACAAGAAAAGTACCAATTTGGATTGGAAACCGACAGAGCACAAGAATCTTCACTGGCCAGGGATGTTAAGGTAAACAGGAGTCTGCATCATGTCAACATTAGAAACATTTCATACTAGTAAGTAGTACCAGGATATTACGCAAATTCACTGGTTTAATACATTGGAGCTTCAAAACTGACACCGAGAAGATGAACTTTCTCGTCGCATTTTGTGGTGCGGTGGTGAGTAGTGTTGCGAGAGGTAACCTGCAAAGATAGGGCCAAACATCATGTTATTTTTCAGCTTAGTTTTAAGAGGCTTAGTTTAAAGAGGTAAAGTATGGGTTGGGCCAACTCGGCGTAACAGGATTTAATCTACAAATTGCAGTAGATGATATTAATCCTGTTAAGTTACTCCTAGAAAAAGGTTAGAAGTTTCGAGGAAAAAAAATAAAATCCACGAGAAACATTTGATTCCATCAGCAGAAAAGCAGAAATATCAAATATCTTGTTGCTTTCTGGCTCATAAACGTAAAATAACATCAATTATTGAACACGTAAGGCCGATTGAGCTTTTGCCTTCTGTTCGGTTACTACAGCCCTCCTTTTTTCTTTTTTTTTTTTTTGAGAAGATAGGTGGAAAAAACTTGCTGAATATATTTGACCATAATTAATGATGTTGATCTTCGATTCAGATTATCTTTAACTGGGTTTTAGATGATCCTAATATGTTAAATTGTGTGCAAACGATTTATGCACAGCCACCATATATTATACATGTACATATATCAGTATTAAAAAGAAAGAAACGACAGAGAGCATACTAACTGGTGATTGGTTGAATGATGCTATCCATCCACTCGTGCTTGCTTCAACTGATGCCCTTCACTTTGCTCCATTAAGCGCTTTCTTGAGCAAATTTGAAGCTCACTTTGAGAGTCATTCATTTGTGCCGGTTGTCCAAGAATTTGTCTCCCATCTCTTACTTGATCACCCTGTGGATGATAATACTCACCAGACGACTCGAAAGCAATTAAAGTTGATCCAGTTTGTGCAAGACTTGCCAGTTGTGCATCTGCATTTGCTGCAGAACCTTGATTATATGTATATTCTTTCTTGAGAATATTATTTACGAGAGGAAGTGACTGTCCCACAGGCCCTATAGGCATTTCTTGAGAATTTGTAACACCAACCAACCCAGAACCTCCTAAAATAGCCTGAACTTCGCTGCCCTCTGAAGAAGTGGGGACAATGTATCTGCACAGTGCGGAATAAAACTGGGCCTTTGATTGTATAATTTTGGCCATGAGATTACTTGTGCTTGTGTTTTCTGCAAAATCAAGATGAAGTATATGTGTAATTTCTTCTAACCCATAGTTTACCACTTCATAATCAATTGGTAAACATGTACTAGTAATAAGACCTCCTCAACTTCAGGTCCAAACCAACAACCCCTCCCCACTCCTCTCACACCAAAAAACACATACACACTAGAAAGAATAGGCCGACTTTATTTTAAACACCTTAGCTATTTTTCATTTAAATTTCGATTATTCCTTCAGCTCATCAAGGATTCCATTACAGCTAATGGCTAACAAACCCTTTAAAACTATTCATAGAATCTCCAATTTAGTAGATGGAATGACTCAAAAGAAATTTAATGGAAGGGTTTATCAATCAAAATAAACAAAAAGTAAACAAAACTAAAGTTGAAGTCCTATTTCACAATGGCCTATAGTTGAGGACACCACATATATTTTCAATGAATAATGGATAATCATGACTGCAATGAATAATGGATAATGGATAATCATAACTGCAATAAAATAAACAAAACAAACATACCTAAGATAGACTTGATAGCAGCACGAGCTGCCGTTTGTTCTGCTTCTTTCTTGTTCCTTGCAGGATCACCCTTGTAAGTTTTTCCATCAAGAACCACAGACCCTATGATAAGAGGAAGTTGCCCTTCTGATCTAGAAGTTGAGTACATCGGTTTCTCTGCATGTGCCTTTACAGTATACTCATGGAGAATAGACTTACAAAACACCGCATTCTGCAGGGCATTACAAAAGGCAAGCTGTCACAAATTATCATCTCCAATGTAAATCTTTATGTATGAAACATACAGACAGTCATACACACTCTAACAAGTCACATGCCATTGCTAACCTAAGTCAATATTACTACGACCCTTTTCATACTATTACGTCTCGTATACCAAGTTATCAGATCAGCTAATTGAATGATTCATAGCATAAGCATAGGCAAATCAAAGGCCCCCATCGTGTTGTAAAATGCTCAAAAGATATTAGTTGTAATCATGCATCCTAGTACTTCTCTATACTAATTGTGATGTCAAAGTTGAGGATACAGACTAAAAGACATGATTGTACTGCAGATTAGAAACAGATTAATCTAGAAACAGTCAGCTGTCCAATTTAAACATCTCTATGCTCTTTGCAAATTTGAGAGCTACTATTGTCTATGCTCTTTGCAAATATCATAAGATTTGACTAAAGGACCTATTTGGCTCTTCTAGAAGAGCTTCTATGTCTCGAAGTAGAAGCAAAAGTGACATAATGGGCATCAATTATTTCTACTATGTTTCAAGTAAAGATTTTATTCAAATGACATCAACACTTCAAAATTCATGCCACATGTTTTCTCCCCACTGAAATAAGACAAAGTGTGGTCTTGAAACCTTCTATGCACTTGGCACGCAAGGAGATATACTCCCTACCTGACTTAAGGCCCATGCAACAAGAATAACCTAAAAACATATAGCAAGAGTTTTTTTAACAATGGTAACAGTCAGAATTTTTCATATAGTAAGTTGATGGGACCCAAAGCGAAGACACACCACAAGGTCAAGCCACAAAAAACAAAAGGAGAAAAAATAAGAAAAATCCTGAAATTGATAATAAATAAATTTAAAATGCAACACTATAAATATTGATATATACCAAAGAAACAAAAGTTCAAATGAAAAGTCAATAATCCAAAATAATCACGATGCAAAATACCTGGTAAATCTGGGGGTTAATCTGGGGAATATCTTCAACAGGCTTTATCTTCCTAGATAAGTTCTCAAGGGCAAATTTTGCCACATCTTGCTCAGCTTCTTTTCGATGAGCAAATGTGTGAGGTGATTTGAATACCTCTCCACCAATGTAAACAGTCGCTCTGAATTGTGGTGCATGTTGATAACCTTCATTAACAGTTTGATACTGTGGCAGGGGAATGGAAGATTTTTGTGCGTACTCTTGCAAGCGGTTTTTGTACTTGAATTGCTCTGCAGAGAAATGTTACTGCACTTCTCTCCAAATTGAAGAAGGTAAGATTGTAATATCGAATGCAATTAGGTAGACAGGCGTGTGTGCGCGCGCGCACACATATAATCATCTATTGTGATATGAAACATTCTCAAAGACGGGATGAGAAACTAAATATATTATAGAATTGAGCTCCTATGCTTTTAAAAATATCAAGTCATTGGTGCTTGTAGGTTTTCGGCCTTTGGACTAAGGGATGTACAGTTAAGATGATAGTGGGCCTCTACGGTTGAGTGAGTGGTTGGTTGAATAGTATGATCTAATGGGTGGTTAAAGAGGTAGATCTAACGGCGGAAAACCTACAAGCACCGAGTGCTTTGTGCTTTTAAAAGCACCATAGCCGGACTCATATATTGTATACATAACAAGTATTTTTTTTTCCAAACAAAAGGAACAAATAAGACGAATTTCAGCAAATTTACAATTAATGAGGAAGCAGCAAACATAGAAAATCTCTCAGGCCTAGATAACAAAGTTAGACATGTTAGCTAAAAACTAAGCGGTGATACAAGGGTGTTTTAGGTTGGAGGAGACTAATTAGATAGATGTGCTCCTTCTAACAAAGCGACCAGCCGACCACTTCAGGGCACTCGGTTAAACCTAGGACATACAACGTCCATCTCAAACTACATGGTACATTAAAAAGTATAAAATCTCTGTTACAATTTTAGGTGAGGGTGTCAGGCTCTAATTCTCTAAAGCAAAGGAGAATTTGGAAAGAAAAGATAACAGTGTAACAAATAGAAAAAATTGACACGATATTGACAATCAAACTGAGATATTCAACTTCCAAATTTCCAATATCCGTAAATGTTGTTATTTAACACGATCTCAGTTTCTAAAGAATGTCACTACAGTCGCAAATTGTCTTTTGTGAGATAAAGGAAATAGCACAAGCTCTAACAAATCAATTTGTTGATATCCACAGTTGATCATTTTCCTAGAGATTTCCCACAAGACATAGTGTTCCACCATACAGCTCTAGACCACCATTAAGAAGCACAAAAACCTGAGAAAGATAAAACCCTAGCAGGAACATTTCATGTGAAGATTTTCACACATGACCACTAAATCACAATAAAAGAGTGATAGCCACTACGCAGAACTCCAAATGTGAAACCCTAGAAGGAAGACGTGAACACATCAAACACACAAATGAACGAGAGAGCATGACACGTTCCACCTAATCTCGAGACCTAACATTCGAATCGAAGGGGAAAAGGGACGATTCCATATGACATCACAACATCAGACGGGTACAAAGAGTAAGAAGCGGGTTGAAAGGGGTTAGGGTTTTCACCAGGGGTGGATCGCGCGGCGACCTCCATGATCTCCGGCGACGGAGGTGGCGGCGCCACCGCCGGCGGCGGCGGAGAGAGAGAAGGTGTAGAGAGAGAGAGAGAGAGAGAGAGAGAGAGAGAGAGAGAGTTCTCGAAGCTTCCGAGCGAGGCCGCAATGCGCCGGGAACGAAGGGGGTGTCGAAAAACACTCGGAAAAAGGCGTGTTAAGGAGAGTGAAGAGATTGAAATGAGTTTTTATTATAAATTTTTACATGTGTTGTTTGTTTGATTTATTCTAACTTTATTTAGTAATAATTTATTTATTATATTTTTAATTTTTATATTATTTATTTTTATCAAATAATAATAGAATTAGATAAGTTTTAGTTTCCAAGCTATAAAAATTAAAAAATATATATATATATATTTTTTATTTCTAATTTATTTGGAAAAAATTCACATTTCGTGCTTAAGTGGCGCCATCGCCGTCCACCCATCTTTAAGATTCGTAAAGTCGATCTGATGGGCGGCGGAGGAAAGGGAAAAAGATTGTGGGGTTTTAGGTGAAACTTTGCGTGCACCGTGTGCATCCGTACGTACTGTGCACCGTGACATCCTAACCCTCCATCACATTCCAAACTTTCATCTGTACCGTCCATTAATTTAAGAAACTTTTCTCTTCTAAGAAAATACAATGGCACCTCAATTATGTGTCTATACGCCGTTTTGAAATATATATCAAAATTTTTTTAAAAAAGTTGACGACGACTCTTAATTTTGAACTTTTTTATTTAATTTTTTTACAAATAAATTAGAAATGTGATTTGAATTTAATGATAACTTTATTAAATTTTACTATTATTATTAACATAGTTTTGCTAAGGACACGAAGGCTAACTAACTAGCTAGCTTTTATCCTAATTTAGAAAAACTTCAAAAACCCTCCCTGTGGTTTTGTTGTTTCTCACTTTGCCTCTCTATGGTTTAAAATGTATCAAATTGCCCCCTGTAGTTTCATTTTTATTTTTTCGGTAGCTTTTTCGTTAATATTTTATTAAATTATATGCAAAAAACTTCAGATACCCATCTAGATTTATTAAATATTTACTTTAGTACCCTTTAATTTTAACTTTATCACTGATTTAAGAAAAAAAAAATAATGAAATTGATAAGAAAAAGAGAAAAAAGAAACCACGTGGGGGCAAATTGATACATTTTAAACCACAGGGGGGCAAAGTGAGAAACTACGAAATCACAAGGGGGGTTTTTGAAGTTTTCCCTACATCACAGAAAGGGCTAAAGTAAAATATGAGTAACAGTTGAAGGACTGAAATGAAAAAGAAATTGAAATGAACTTCGAGTTAAAGTTCACGGACTGCAGTGCAATTTTGCCGCGCGGTGAAGGTCCAGTCAACGTTTCCGCGTCGAAACGCGCCGATTCCTACGACCTCTTCTTCCTCGTCCTCGTCCTCTCTCTCTCTCTCTCTCTCTCTCTCTCTAAAACCCTAGCTCTCTCATCATCCTCTCTCCATTAGTGTTTCTCTCTCTCTCTCTCTCTCTCTCTCTCTCTCTCTCTCTCTCTCTAGGGGGGCGATGCTTCCCAAGTTCGCAGCGCTGCGGAGCAGGGGAAGCTCCGGCGAGGTGAGTCGCCGCGATTTCTCTAACCCTATACACCAATCTCTCTTTCTCTACGGCGTTCTCTCTCTTAGTAGTGATTATTTGTTGAATACAAGTATCGAAAACATTGTTCTAAGTTCTATGATTGCTTGAGCTTTAGAGAACACCCCGGTTGTTATATGTTCTTTAACACGGTATAAAAGTAAGAGTTTAATTTTCTCTCATTTAATTTATTTTGCATCATAAATCTATCAGAAAGTTTCGAGTCCAGATGTGGTAGTTTCATGTTATTTAGCAATTATATTGATGCTACTAAATGATATTATTACATTTTGTTTCATCTGTGAATGTTTTCGAATTGGTGATAATGTTTGGAGAACCCCTCAACTGTTATCGAGTTTTAAAAAAACGAGTCAACTTTGATTTTTGCTTATCTTGATTTAGTTTATTTTAGTCATTTGAATGGAGTTTTTGTTAAAATGATCAAATCAATATTTTATCAGCTGAAGAGTTCTTGTTAAGCCATTGAGTCTTGCTGAGTCACCATTAAATTCAGTAAAATTTCCAAGTTATTTAATGCAAACGATTAAAATCAAAATAATAAAAATTGAAAGCTGAAGGGGTTTTGTGTCAATTAAAAAATCATTTTTTGGCATCTTCAAACACTTTTACCTTACCAATTATTTTCCATTTCTTGTTTCAAGTTTAGAAAAGTAAGTTTTAAATTGTTTATATTTGTCCCAACCGGTTGAATTCTGTTACAAAAATTCACCTTTTTGAGATTTCTTTAATGGTTTAAAATTTAGGATTTGCTAAAAAACCATGAGAGATAGAACAGAGACACTAGAATTGAAAATGATGGTAAGAGTATGCGAAGAATTGTATTTTCAATTGTAGAATGGTTATTTTCGGGGAAAAAGTTAACTTTTAATCTATCAACTGGCGCGGAGAGTGATAAACTTGCAGATTATGAAAATTTAGAGGGATATTTTTTATAATTAGTACTTTCGAGGTGTCACTCCACAACTCCACTACTTTGAAGGGATTTACAGTAAGTCGCCCGTAATTCATATTTAGAACTATATCCTTGTAATGTTCAGCTTTCCTGTTACTGCCATTAACTTGTTAACCGATCAAATCATTTAGGCATAGTCCAGGATCTCGACCTCTGAAGCAAGAGTTATTCGAGCCTCGTTTTATTTGCTTGTTTTGGTGTGTTGATTTCTCTGTATGATATAGAATACATGGCAGAAACTTTTTCGATCTTATGCAAATGATTTCCTCGTAAAGCAAGAGCGCAAGACACCCCCTTTTGCTTAACCAGTAATGCGTATCGTTATGTATCATTGACGCTAACATTTTGAGCTTTGATGCTTCTTATCGTTAATGGTTACGTTAACAGTGTAATGCATGAGAATATTTTCTTTTGCTAATTATAGATCTTTTTGAGTAAGGAAAGGTATTATCCACTTATTGCAGAAGGGAAAGCAATTTAAGAGATTTGGTTCGGAGCAAATTCAAACCAAAAATGAGTTCGTCAGTTCGAAGTCAGAAGGATCCGATTTTTCATCCAAATCCTCACTGTCTGATAAATTATCTTATCACTCCTCTCCTGTATCACCGGCCTTCTACAATTCACCTATAGCGACTCGTGCATTGGATGAAAGATCGAGCCAAAGCTCGTTCGGGAAATATTCTAATTATGATGGTGGCGAAACACCGACTGCCTCTTCTTCTGCTCTATCTGAGGACATCGATATTGGCCCTTCTTCATTACTCTCTTACGAGGACGCTGAAGAACAGTTCTTGGAAGACCACGAAGGTTACTTCTTACACTTGTCGGTGAATAATGTGCGAAGGGCCGAATACCCCAAGCTTGATCTTCAGAGAATTATCTACCTGGATTATGCATCTTCCCCGCTGTACTCGCGATTTCAGGTAATGATCCTTTCAGATAGTAGACTGATATATAAAGGAACTTTTGAAAAGTTTCCTTGAACTTCCTTTTTGGAAGTATTAATTGTTTCTCGCATGGACAACATACTATGAACAAAGCCTCTACTAGTTATGTCTCGAATTCTTGGGTTTGAACCTCTTCATTTCGTGACCTGGAAAATTTGGAGAGAAAAAAAGAAAAGGGCATTTCTTTTCTTTTTTTGGAATTCTATGGTGGTAGCAGAGAACTTCGGCGTTACGGACTTGAAATTTTGTAATCTGGTTCGAATTTGTTACTTGTGGATGTGGGTAATTTCATCCCTTCACAGTTATTAGGATTTTCATGGTGATTGCTAGGGTTTTTGATCATAGTGGAACCTTTGCTCTGTATTATCACTGTTTTCTTTGTTTTCTTTTCTTCTTTCTCCATAACTACGACATAGAAGACCGATAATTGGCACCTTCTTCTTGAGTGAAGTAATAAGAAAAAATTAAGTGGAAATCGCTGCCATGCATTTTCTTTCTTTTTGTTTTTTTGTGAGTTTTTGGTTGTGCATTGCTAAATTATTTGTCCCTAAATTTCCAGGTGGAACAACACATGAGGTTCCTACTCGAGGAGACGAATGCATTCCTAGGTTCAATCTATACCTCTGAAACATCAAATCCACAGCAGGATAAGTATGTTAATTCGACAGCCCAATATATTCTCGACCTTCTAAACACAACCCAAACTGATTACTCGGTGATCTTCACTCCTTGCCTTTCCGCCTCCTACCACCTCATTTCCGAGATCTACCATTTTCAAAGAGGCTCTGTTCTTCTTGCTAGTCGCGATAACCAACACGCTATCCGTTATGTGATCAAATCTGCGATGCAATCCAATGCAAAAGTAGGTGCAGTTCCTCTAAGAAACAAGGACCTACTCATCCACGAGCAAGATATGCACAAGATAATACGAAAACAAGGTCAGAACGGCCGCCGATGCGGGCTTTTGATATACCCAGCTCAGTCGTTCTCATCCGGGATATGCCATCCACTCAGCTGGATCGTGGGTGCGCAGCAACATAACTGGGAGGTTCTTTTGGATGTTTCGAGTTGTCTCCCTGTGGTAAGAGTAGATCTCTCCTTGTATCAGCCAGAGTTTGTGATTGGCTCCACGCACCACATACTTGGGTACCCTTCAGGTGTTGGCTTCTTGCTAGTGAGAAAAAGTGCTTATTCCGTAAGCCGTGAGAAGGGATCGGTGCGATTGAAAGCAGCAAGAACCTCTGATGATGGAGAGAGTGTGCATGTCGTAAAGGAAGGTGAGAATGTGAGTACCCATATATTCGCAGCATTGAGATTTGGATTCGAGCATTTGGAGAGCATTGGAATCGAGGCCATTCAGAAGCGGGGCGAGAGCTTGATTTCATGGCTGGTTAAGAGTCTGAAGTCATTGAAGCACATGTCGGGCGAGAAGCCCTTATTGCAGGTTTGTTGCTCTTTCTTCAATCTGTAAAAGTTACACTACTTTTCACCTGTACATCTGCATGTTCTTCCATGCTTACAGAGAACTATGTGATCATTACTAATTGATAGAAAAATGTCCTCATTGCTTAGTTATATGGATCGACGGACCGAAAACACAGGGGCTCGATACTGGCGTTCAATGTGCTCGATCCGACCGGAAACATACTCCCAGCGAGACTCGTTCAGAAGCTAGCGGTGCGGAACAACATATTCTTGGGCATCTGCACTCTATCTGATCCCAATCTGTCCAGCATCTTGCATCAGAAACCCGAGAAAAGAGCTGACGGCGCGAATCTCGATCCCCCCAGTTCGAATCTCGAAGCGGTCCGGCTCTCGCTCGGCCCGATTTCAGCCTTCGAGGATGCTTACCGGCTGGCTCAGTTCTTGTGCCGGTTTCGGGATGAAGAGTACATGGCTATTGAGGCTGCTGATTATGTTGAAGAGCTGCATAATAGTTTCTAACTGCTTTTAAATGTAGGTTCTGTAAATAGAAAGATTGTTAGATTAAATTGTAAGAAAACTGAAACTTTTTTTATTTTTTTGTATGTGTGTAATTATAAATTATTGCTCATTGTTTTCAACAATAGGCTAGGGTTGATAACAGCTATCTGCATGTGCATTTTGTTGAGGAACAACAATGAGAAAACTAAAATCATCCACAATTATCCTTCTTATTCCACCAAAGAGAAAACGGGTTAGCTATAATTTGCACCCTTTTGTGTTATAGCTCACTTTGCCGCCCGTAATTTAAAAAGTTAAACTTAACTATCTGCGGTATAATGCATTTTTATGTCGTCCACCTGTGGTTCAAAAAGTTACGCTTTAATTGTTTATTTATTTTATTTTCATTTCACTATAAGGGCTTGTTTTGTTCAAGGGTGGAATTGGAATGGATAATGGAATGGGAATGAATTGAAATGGTAATTAAAATAGCCCACCCCCAAAGATGTTTGGTTTATATTCACATTTCATTGTTTGGTTCGTATAAACTAAAAAATATATAGAATACTATAATACTAATTTTACTTTCAAATATAAATTTATATTATTTAAAATTTATGAAAAAAATAATACTATTCTCTAATAAGTTTTCTAAAAAAAATATCAAATTTATTTTTAAAAACTTTTATTAACGTGGGTTAAGGATAGGGTTTTGAGAGAGGATAGATTTTTTTTTTTTTTTTTGATGAGAAAGGGGTGAAGAGAAGAAGGGTGAGATGGTCACGTGGGCTTCGAGAACTTAGTGGGCTTCCGAAATGAAATCTCAATCCGCGGGCTAGAAGACCGGAATCAAGTTGAAGGCTAATGAGTCATTCCCATTCCAGTCCGGAATAAGAATCCCAAACCGATTCATACGAACCAAACAAAATTAACCGGATTTGATCAAACCGATTCTCATTCCATATCCAAAATGGATGAATCAAACAAGCCCTAAATATCTATTGTTAATCAGGATAGTGCACCTCATTTTTTTAAAATTTTACTTTAGTACCCTATTTGCCATAGATTTTTTTTTATTGAAATAAAAATATAAGTATAACTTTTCGAACATCCACTACAAAGTAAAAATCCACTTTTTGAATCACATTACTCAAAAGTAAATATCTACATGATACAACAAACTCGGAAAAAAAACAAAAAAACAAAAAAAAACAAAACAAAAGCGCCTTACTTAGACACATCATTTTCTACCGCCAAATAGCATTACCAGAATTCTGAGATTCGGGTTTAAGTTTTATCCAAATTTCAGGAGAGCAAATTTACCAGGCAGAGTCCTCAATGCCACACAAAATAGAATCAGGTGCTCATAAGTTAGTATACAAAAATAAGAAGTTACACTTCAGGAACTGGTCCTTGCATCTCGCTCGCGGCCCTTTTGGATTTGTGCTTTGATCTCTTCTCTCTTTTCTTGTTCCTGGAGAAAAATTGCCGACGAAAAGAATAAAATAACACGACTGGGAAGTAAATGAAGAAACTCACAGAAAAAAAAAATTACTCGTCTTGCGCGCTCGGATCCCAGCAGCTCTTCAATTTCCGGTCGATATGCCTCATGTCCTTCGCTGTCGGTATTTTCAGTTGCTCAACCTGTGGCAGTAAACAGAAATTTATTTATTTATTTTTCATTATAAATCAATCGAAGAGAGTGCTTATCGTCTATATCTAGCGAATCCACGTTCTTCAAAACTTAAGAAACTAATCCGACTACCGCAAATGAATGAGAAATGCCACTGCGAAAAAAGGTAGATACCATATAAAACAGATTCTCTCATCTTAGTAAATTATTCTTGCCTAAGTGAAGCAAAATGTCTGCTTATCTCCGCATACCAATAAATTTCCATGGAAATCAAAGATCCAAATTGAGAAATTTCGGAACTTATCACTAATGAAAAAGACCATCAAAATACTTGGTACAAGACATAATATAAGTCTTACCAAGGAATCGATGGTTCCCATCAACTCACCAAGCTGCGAGACAGAGTAAGCGGTTCGTTGCCGTGAGAATAAATTATGCAAGTATCTGTAGATATTTATAGAGATCATGTAACATGCAAAAAAAAAAAAAAAAACAAGCTGAAACAAATTTTCAATTTCATGAAGACGACAGATTAAAATTTCAATACTATGATAAAGGAAAGTTTCAAAACCCTTCAAAATCGAGAACTCTGTGAACTGCATTTGATCTACGCAAACCTGCCAATGCTAACTGCACAAGTAAACAGAATGACACCAAATAAGGAAAACAAGAATAAAGATACAACAATATCGCATTAAACAGTCATAGCAATTTCATAAGAGCCTATAAGTCTACTTACGATTTGTTAAAAGAAGGCTTAAAAAACAGTTCGGATCAGAGAAGCGAGACTTCTAGAATATCAATAGTTTACACTGAACAATACAAATCGAACCTTGGAGATAAAACTTATGTAGCGCAAATGTACAAACTGAGCTTTGGAGATAAAAAAGTACAGTGCAAACATTGATAGAGGAAATTACTTGTCCAGGAGTGTAGAGAAGAGGTGCGTCAGTCAACATCATCTTGTCTACCTCCAACAAGGCAGTTTCTCGCAAATCCTATAACAAATAATTGAAATTAAAAATCAATAAATGTATGTTAGACAATTATAGCACATATTTAATAGTCTTAAGTTTCATGTAAAACTTGCACATGAGAATATTTGGAAAATCTATTGAACCATAGATGCATGCTACAGAATTTTGTAGTTTCTAAGAATCGTGGAATTAGACTTCTTTCCTGATGGTAGAGGAGTTGATATTGTAAATATTCTTTCATAGTCTCAATAGGATTTAATCAGTTGTGCATGAACTTTTGCCAATTCTGCAGAAGGCTCGAACAAAAGCATCAATGGAAAATCAAAGCTCCAGTTTGGAATTCACGTTTTTTAATGAAACTACACACTCTCGTGTACACATTTTATTTCTCTTTTCTAGTCTTATACTCGAGAGGAAATGCAGAGGCTTGATTTCGAAAATTAAAAAAAGAAAAGAAAAGATATGCACAGAGTAGACTTTATCAGATTACATACACCAAATATATCCAAATTCATCTAATTAGGCAAGGAAGTGGTCGGGACACCGAAATAAATGCATCACGTACCTTGAACTTTTCTTGTTCACCATTTCTTGCTTGGCAGAACTCCTTGACAACCAAAATATGAAGTTAGCCAAATTTGATCATACGCAAGGATAAATTTGAACTTTCCTCAAGAAAACACACACAGACACAAGAGAGAGAGAGAGAGAGAGAGAGAGAGAGAGAGAGCATTAGAACACTAATATCTAACAAGGTGCTAGTTAGAGTATGAAATTGAAAGGAATCACCTCTATATCCTCAATAAAGCCTTTGACGGATCGGTACGGAGCATAAACAATTAGATCGAACCCTAAACTCTGTAATTAAATGAGAACCTTTACAGCAAGGGAACAGTTTGTTGGGATATCAAAAGAATAAAGAACTCTAAGAAGCGGAGACGGAACAAAAAGGAGAGAAACCTGAAGAACAATCATCTCATTATTGAGAATCATCTGATGGTCCTGCTGAATCCCCTTACCGAGTTCCTCAGCAGAAACGTGATTTTCTTCTACTTTACACGAAGTATATACGCAAGTTAGCCTATAAAGACACAAAAGCATGGATTGAGAAAGTACTTAAACTTGAAGGATAAAAAAATAATTAAATTAAAATATACACTTTCTAAGTATTTAACGACCTTCACATTTTCATTGTCAAATTCCATTTCAGGAAATGAAGCACATGGAACATTTACATCAAGTATCCAGTTGTAATCATATATGAACATCATAACCACCAAATCTTTTAATCAACACCAAAACTTACATTATATGCTTCGGATGATGTTCCATCACAGACCATTGTAAATAAAACCTTTTAAAGTATAATATTGCCGTTGCCTGTAAGGAAAGAAACATCAACGTAAATTTTCCACCTTGAAAAAGAAGGAAGAGAAAGGATAACGAAAGCAATCTACTTTACCTGTATTTTATGAGGGAACTTGAATGCCGCACAAACCTCTTGGATCTTTTGTTCATAAAATACCCGCATAAGGTGCTCCTCTTCACAGTTAAGAGGTTTTGCAGAGGAATGCCGTTCAGCTAAGTAAATTACGATAGGTCAATACCAGTTCGACTACATTTCAGTAGAAATGGTGATAATAGAGCTCAATAAGAAACACTCAAATCAGATGATTACTAAAGCACAATATAGATAAAATATAAGAATCGAATTTTACATAACCAAATAATTTCTTGAGGAAGGAATGAGAGAAGAGAATTACCATTATCTTTTTGGTCGAGAACAGGTTCGGGGTACGACAGCGAACCATCAACATCTACTTCCAAACGCGTCACGCCATACTTCATAAAAAGCAAGATCAGTAATTTAGTTCAAAAGGCTAAAAAGCAAGATCAGTAATTTAGTTCAAAAGGCATTGGAATATGTGATGAAATTTTCCAGAAACCTCAGTTGATTCACAAAGAAAATTAGAGAATAGTATGATCGACGAAAGAAAAATTTACAAAAAAAAAAAACAACAAAGTAGCATATATATACACAATGGTTATAATATCCCTTAATTCTCCAAATTTAAAATGCAGTTGCCAATGAATATTGAATAAAGTTCTTGAAAATGCTCCAACCATTTACAGATTATTCATACTTTATTGCCTCTTTGTCAGAATCTATACCTCTATATACCTATACATTATTTTTCTTGGAGTTTGCCACGTGGCAATTTCTCCTTCGCCCCTCCTTTTCACTCCAAAATTTCTACTCTCCAATCATTGCTTCCATGTAACGTCTGCCTCTTCGGCTTTCCGTCTTATTAATTCATTCCCTGTAACGTCTGCCTCTTCGGCTTCCTGTCTTATTAATTCATTTTCTGTAACGTATGTCTCTCCGGCTTCCCATCTCATTAATTCCTTCTCTATAACGTCACTGCTTCGACTTCCCCCTCATTAGTTTTTATTTTTTAAGAGGCGTTGCCCGAGAAGCCATATAGCGTCCTCGACAACGACCTCGCCTACTACATCCGCTCCAATCTCAAGCCCCGCCGGCGTGCCGCCCTCACTCTTGCCGTCAACGTCGAGTGAGTCGAACTCTAACCCTAGCCTCGAACCTTCCTCTCTCGATCTCGACCACTTAAATTTGTAATGTATAGTTATACAAAGGGTGTGTATCTCTCCTCTAATGTCTCGGAGGACGCAAAGTATCGGCTAAGATATGGACTTGCCGAAAAGTGGTTGAGGGCGCTGTGATACTTTACGAAATCGTCGCTGTTAGTAGAGAATGCCCTAAATGAGGATACAAAGGGGTCAGATTTCTATGTAATAAATTTTTTTCTCCTATAATTTTTTTTTATCTTTCGTTGTTTTTCATTAAATTATAATTTTATTCTAAAAATTTTAAAATATTTTTTATATTATTAAATTTAATTAAATATAATTATATCCGTCGCATTGCGCGGGTTCCTACACTAGTTTGCCAAAATCAGTGAACATTGAACATTTGGCAAAATACTTCAGCAACCAAATTAAAATAAAAAAAGGTAGAAGAATATTATGAACATGCTATATAAAGCATATAGGACTCAATTTCTTATGTAACAACACATTACTACTCACTTTCAGATTATCGAAAAATATAGCGCAATAAAAGATAAAGCTCATATACAATGCAAAATAGAACCTGTTCGAGCATCTTCGCAGCTCTCTGATTCGCAGCCTCATGCTTCTCCAACTAAACATATATGAACAAGAACACATAACTTAGTTCTAATAACTTCAAATACAAACCCTATCTTACTTCAAAATATAAACTTTTTAACCTAAACCAATTAATATATCATGTCCCCGCACAACACCCATCAAATTGTTTCAATTTTCGAGCTAATTAACAAAAATTATGTAAATATACTCGCATTTGATTTGGGGTTTCGCCTGAAGGAGTAAACTTTGTTAGAAATCTAGTGAGTCAGAGCAAATTTAATCACGAAAAATGGTTTTTTTTTCTTTTTTCTCTCTCTAAAGTATCTATATAATTTTACATCATCTAGCAATGTAAACAGGAAAAAAAAAAAAAAAAAAAAGAAATTAGGGGAAAAAACTAGACGAAATTACCAAATCTTGGGCGTAAAAATCCACCTCTCTCGATGTGTAGAGGTTTGGAAATCGGCCATTATTGTTCTAAAAACAATTGGAGCAAATCACCAAAAAGTAAAAAAAAAAATCCTGAAAAGGAGAGAGAAATTTCTAAGCGTTTGCGTAGGTGTGAGTTGGGGTCGAGTGTTAATTTGTTTTTATTAGGGCTTTTTTTTTTTTTTGCCTGGTGGGGTGGATTGGGCCAACTAGGGTTGTAATGTGGATCGTACCGGATCGACACGGCCCATATTAGTCGCCATATTAGCCCGGCCCGACACGGCCCAATTAGTCGGGTCCGGCTTCATATTCGGGCGGGCCGTGTTGGGCCGGAGCAAACGATCCTCCGGCCAGCACGGCCCAGAAGGCCGGGCCGGCCTTAATTTTTTATTTTTTTAATATTTTTTCAAAAATGTAAAATTTTAAAAAAAGAATAATATATTATTTTTTAGTTAAATTGATATTTGATTAAAAATTTAAAAAATTTTAAAAAAGAAATATAAACTAACAAATTTTAAAATGTTTTTTTAAAAATATATACATTATATTATTTATTTTTTGAAAAAAAAAAAGAGTTTTTGGTTCAATAGGCCATAATTGTTGATCCATTGGACAAAAAACCACTTCTCCCAAAATCTGCCAGACTGCCACTGCAGACTATAGATGACATTCTAGCTCGTTTTCGGCTCGAAATGAGCTTGAATGCGAATCGCTTGTTTAGTAAATAAGTCGAACACAAGTATTAGGGTCAGCTCGCTCATGTTCGGCTCGATAACAGCTTAAATACATATATTTTATTTTATATATATAATAAATAATTATATATATATTTCAGATTTTTATTATTTGATATTTAGTCCAACCTAAATATTAAAATTCAACTCAATTGTAAAATGATCCATTTATGTGTAAAGTTTCGATTATTAAATCAAAGTTTAATGAGTAAGATATAAAAAATTTATATCCTATATATATCCTTTCTAATCTTTTAACTTATTGTTCGTGAGCCGGCTCGTGTTCGGCTCGTTAATAAACGAGTTGAATACGAGCTGAATTTTTTGGTCGATACGTTAATAAGCCAGCTCGAGATCGGCTCGTTTCATGAAACGAGCCGAACACGAGCCGACTCCAGCTCACACGTGTTCGACTCGTTGACAGTCCTACTGCAGACCTTGGAAGGTGAGCTCCTCCCCAGGAGCTCGCACTCCTAGGCCCAAGGCAAGTTGCCTTGGGCCATGGGGTCCGGGCTGTGCTAGCTCGGCTGACACGGCCCAAGTGAGCTGTGTCATGCTAGGCCGCGGGCTCTTCTCAGCTTGGCACGACTCAGGCCCGTTTTGTGTCGTGCCGTGCCGGACCATCGGCCCTAAACAGTGAGGCCAAGCGCGACCCGAAAGTTCGGGCCGGGCCGGGCCTGCCGGCACAGATGTCCTACAGCCCGGCTCGAGGCCGTGCTGGGCCGGGCTGCCCATGAGCGGCCTGGCCCGTTTTACATCCCTAGGCCCGGCCCGACAATGTATGAAAACCCCCCTCAACTACAGGATTTTTTAAAATAGCCCTCTCAACTTTTTTTTTTTTAAATATCGAGCCTCTTTAACTTTTGAATTGTTTCTTCGAAATGAAATAACTTTAGTCAATTAAATGAACAATATTATCAAATTTTATCAAATGTAATCATTTTTTTGCAAGAAGAATCAACTGCTAGAATAGTTGACAACTATGAAAAGCGCTGAACAAAACACTCCCTAAAACTATAAACACGTAATAACTAAAAAAAATTATTAGGTTAATATGATAGCGATGTGACATTTTACTTATTGTCGTATCTGTTAACTCAAATGGGTCAACATCCTATCCTTTGACGGACTGATAAGTTCGACTGATATACATTGTAAAATAAAATTAAGTATTTTTCAATAAAACTCTAAGGCCCCATATATGCTTTCGTGTCTATTTAAATATAATTTTTTTGTGTGTGCGCGCACATTAATAAGAGTTATTTCATTAATCAAATGAATTTTTGATTCAATTATAACTTAAAAATGTGATTTCATCAAATTTAATAATTCATCCGCAAAAAATATTAATGTTTACTAATTAGTGAAGTTATTAATTTTAACGAAATTTTTTACTTAATTTGAAAATTAAGCAAAAAAATTTCTCTCCTCCCACCATGTTTCTACTGTAATAATATTCATTTCATGCTTTTCTTTTTCTTTTTGTTTTATTTTATTTTCCTTAAACTATGTGCCCTTAATCTTGTATTGGGACACCTATAATGCGTTGATGTTGCTTTATGTGCAATCAATGTGATAATAATTAATGTGACATTAACATAACATATGAAGGGACCTTTTATTACCTAGGGAGGTTTTAAATAAAACAATTGAATCACATGAATATATAATTACAAATNTTAATTTTAACGAAATTTTTTACTTAATTTGAAAATTAAGCAAAAAAATTTCTCTCCTCCCACCATGTTTCTACTGTAATAATATTCATTTCATGGTTTATTTTTCTAATTACAAATTTGACAAGTGATCTTAAGAAATTTTTTTCAAAATAAACTTTATAGTTTAGTAATTTGATTGTTTAACTTAAGTTTCTAAAATTAACTTGATATATATATATATATAACACTTCGGGGCAATTTTGGCTTGTATTAGCTCTTCGATTTGTCATTAGAAAAATAAACCATAATTTCTAGTTTAAATCAAAATAAAATTGTCGATTTGATTTAAATCAAAATTAATTTTAACCAAAGTCAAAACAAGTTGAGTTGAAAATTGGAAAATTGAAATGGACAAATATTGCATCATCTTCTCAATTTGTTGGCTTTTGGAGTTAAAAGGGACAAAAACATTCATCCCTTAAGCTTCTAGTGGTTGCCACCTCACCATTAATTGTGTTGTCTCTCTCTCCCACTAAACCCACTTCCATACTTTTTCTCTCTCTACCAACTACTTTCTCTCTCCTCTCAATTTTACTCTCTCTTTCTATCTCTTACTTTGTGAACAAAAATATTAAAAGCATTAAATATGTTCTTTATAATTTTACTTAAAAAATAAATAAAATTTTTTTAAAAATCTTTCCTCCACGAAATAGTCAGCCAGTTAATTATTCATCATATGTAATATACGAACGTTAAAACAGTGATGAACAATTAATTAAACTGTCTGTATATAAAAAATCTTTCTGAATGTGATTAAATTTTTTATAAAAATATTCTGATAAAATAAGATAACTTTTATTTTCAGTGACTGTTTCTTTTTCTTTTTACAATTAAGGTGATCCTCTCTCTTTCTCTCTCTAGCCTTCTCACCTTCTCACAAGGTGATCCTCTCTCTCTCTCATAATTGATGATATATCAACTCTCCCCTATTCCCTCTCTCTCTCTATATATCTATATCTCAATCATAAGGTGATCATTGTATTTTATTTTTCATTCAAATCTCTCTCTCTCTCTCCTCTCTCCTCTCTCCTCCCTTATTATTAGGTGATCATATTTTCTTGATACCTCTCTCTCTCTCTCTCTCTCTTTCTCTCACCATGTCAAGCCCCTCACCTCACTCCATGGCCATCTCCAAATTGATCACCACCACCCTAACACTCCTCCTCCTCCTCCTCCTCATCACCACCCCCACACCAGCCACATCCGACGACGGCTCGTCGACCGAGTGCCCGTACCCGTGCCTACCTCCGCCGACCTCCGTCGCAGGCAACTACTACCCTCCTCCGCCACCGCCCTACGCTCCGACCGCCTACGGTTACCCTCCTCCTCCTCCTCAGCTGCCGCCGTACTCCTACTCTCCCCCCTCCTACGCTTACCCCGCGCCTCCGCCCCCCGACCCGATCCTCCCCTACTTCCCTTTCTACTACAAGCACCCGCTCGTTCCTTCGGCGGCGGCGGTCGCGGTTGCGTCGGCTACTGTTACGTGCATGGGTGCAATTTTGCTAGCCATTTTTGTAGCGTTTGTTCTCTCGTAATTAATTCACATTTAGGTATTTATGTTTATATGTGGTGTATATGTATATGTGTTTCTTTTGGATTTGCTACATATATATGTCTATATATATATGCACTTTGTGATCGAACTGGTAAATTAAAGGTGAGTTGCACCATGAGTGTATTCTCCTACTTATAACACAATGTTCATGTTTGTTACTCAATCAGGATCCTAATTTTTGTTGTTTTTTTTTTGTATTTTGTTGAATTAATTTTAGTTGGTCCTGGTTTAGGTTAAGAACGCACTAACAAATTTAGCTGAATAATCATTCATGTATTCAAATTTTACATGTTCTCAATCACAATACTTTTCTATAATGGGGTTTCCCTATGTATAATTTGATTTACAATTAAAGCATGATTTCATACTTGTGTAAATTTCAAGTACAACAAAATTTCTTGTGGTTTTTTCTCTTTTTTTTTTTTTTTGTTTTTAGGAGTTTGGTTGGAGGTCAAAATCACAGCTATTAAATCACAATCTTGCTTGGTGGCGTTTTAAATCATGTAATCATGTGGTCCTTTCATTTGTATATCAATTTAAAAATGGATGGCCATGAATTAGGATTGAAAGGAACCCACATTAATTAATTAACACCCTTATATGATTGACCTAGTCTAAAAACTTGGAAAAATATGTGGCCATGGTTATATAGAACATCCTCTGTTTGAATCTGTTGCCTATAATTATGTAACGCTTGCGCCAATAGTCCCATATCAGATAGGAAAGGAGTTTTGATTCAAGATTAAGCATTTTGTTCTGCATTTAAGCACATCGAGTTATTATTGCTAGCGGGTTGGGATTTCGAGGTCTAAACATAACTGAGTTTAAGCATAATATATGAGGTCTCGTACTCTAGTAATAATAACTGAACTTAAATATTTCGTGCTAGCGGGTCAGAACGATTCAAATTGAACTTATTAGGATCATAATAAGAAACTTTTAAAACCTTTTTTTCGATTATTTTCGGAGCTCACGTGTTTGTAGATTCTCTTATAAACACACAAGCGGGAGATTAAATACTAACCTCTTGATCAGCAATCCACATAACAACTGCTAGGCTAGCTGGTGATTGATATTAACTTTAAATATCCCTTTGGTTTATCATATATTTTTGCGTTACGATTCTTTTTGTCTTACTTAGAATTCCCGTTGTTACTATTTAGATATTCTATAAGGAACTCTTATATTCAAACATTTGATCACCTTCTCTCATAAATTTTAAATTTTAAATTGAGACTCTTATAAACCCTAAAACTGAAAACTAAGGTCTCGTAATGTTTTATTGGCACATATGAACTATTAAAATATTATTAATGAACAACACTTTTGTAGAATCTCCGATTGGGATAAACAGACTACACGACGAGTACGAAAGCTCTTAATGAGCATGAATATGATGCACTTAATTGGTCCTTTATTGAATAAGTACGTTTTAATACAACACATTCTTTGTGTCAATTAATCATCTCTATTATACATAAGAATGCCAAGAAAATGAGGACTATACATGTAACTAGTGCTACTCAAATCTTGTTGTTCTCTCTCAAAAAGAAAGGAAAGGAAAAGAAAAGAAAAAAAGAAAATTGTCTAACAATAGTTTCCACTTTTTCGAATATCAAAACGGGAGATCATGATCATCGCCGTTGGAAGTTGAGGACCTTGATGGAAAAGCCGAATAAAAAGGCGAAGAGGGCAGCAAAACCGACAACAGCGACGGCAACTGCGGGCAGAAAGTCGTGATGGAACCCGAAGTAGTCCTTCAAAAACTGGGATACCTCTTTGTCGTTGGTCATGGTGTCGTGTATGTCACCAAACTGCGACGTGACTAATCCGTACAGCGTCCACGATACGGGGCACGCCCACGAGTACCACCTCCACCACACTGGCATCCTCTGCAAAATAAATGGAAAAACAGAAAATTAGAATCTGCTCATTAAAACTAATCAATTTAATATTGTTTTCAGTAAAAACAAGTACTAGTTGAATGTAGGGGTGGCAGTTGAGGTTTGCTTAGTTGTGTTCATGTTCGATAGACATGTCAATTTGAAGAAACGGATCCTAAAAGTCCAAAACAATTACTTGTTTCATGTTTGATAGGTTCCTGCTGTGTTGATTTTGCGTTTCTCTCAATAAGTATGTGATATATTTGTTTAAATTAAGGTCATGTTCTTGTTTTGTGTTCGAAATTGTTGTGGTAGTTGCATGAAAGAATACGTGCAAGGATAGTGCGAAAATTTTGAAATATTGCAATATGGTGCTTGATCTCATATAGTATGAACTAGATCATTGTCATCGATCCATATACGGTTTAGACTTAAGGGGAGTTAAAAGGTCATTTTACATGACTGCAGATAGAAATATAGGGACCAAATCATGATAATTTGGAAGTTCCTAAAATTTTACCTATAAATATAACCAAAAATGGATATAAATTAGATAGAGAAACTTACAGGTCTGGGGATAATAAACCCGGAGAACAAATTCCAGATGCCGTAGAATGCAGAGGAAACAATGGAGGCAATGTTGTAATTTGGAGTAACTCCGACGCAGAGCATCCCATAGAATGTGAAGTAGAGGAGTGTGAAGTACATGAAGAATATGTACCAACAGAACTTTGCCGCAGTCCATTTGAAGTCGATCATGGCGTACACTATAACTCCGTATATCAGTGATTGGATTAGGACGTATGGTAGTTCGATTGAAACCTGCGAGTATTTAGCTTACATCAATCCTCATGTTCTACTGCACAAGTGTTCAAAGGAACACTGATGGTTTTTTTTTTTTTTTTAAAAAATATTAATTCTATTAACAACTTCTGGCTCTAGCTAGAAGGAAAAGCTCCAAATTGAAACTTCTGATTTTGACAGCTAGGAGCTTATTTGGCTTTCTCAATCGAAGTACTTGGATTCTGCTTCTTGAGTAGAGACATTATTTGAAAAAGCCCTAATGGCTTTTTTTTTTTCATTATAATTTTCCTTACAGCCTCTCGCCGTAGCTAGAAGCAGAAGCTACATACTGAGCTGCTGCTTTTCATGGCTAGAAGACTGGAAGCTCATTTTTGACTTCTTAAAACAACATCTAGTTGGTAATAGTCTTATTGTGCGAGAAGCTTAATTTGTACCTCTTTTCTCTTTTATTCTTATGTTCTCTTCTTTCATTATTACAATGAATTCTGGGCAACTTCTCACAAAAGAAGTGCTTATTATTATGAATGATAAATAAATTTACCTGTCCAAATGCATACGGCAATGCCGAATACATTCCTGCGGCTCTTTCTCGGTAGAAGACCGTTCTTTCAATGGCAACGACAGGTTGCACCGAAGAGGCGTATGAGATTCCCATGAACAGAACAGCAGCATACATTGAGCCCATGGCGTTGAATAGATCCTGTTGTGTTTCCCTACATCAAAGTTTTTGTCGCTGGATGAATGTTTTGAATCTAAAAGAGATAAAAAATAATGAAATTGTGTATATAGAGTTGAACTAGGCTAATCGAGAGTATTGCTTTTCGCATCACGATTCACAGGTGCATCAGTTAAAACCAAGAATCTTGACACGTACCGGGAATAATCAAATCATAGAAAGTACATCCATGATGTGCAATTGACACGGCAGATAAAAAATCAAATACTCTCGAGCCTAAGCTCAACACTATACAAATATGTTCCGGACAAATTTGTTAGATAAATGACATCCAAAAACATAAAAACGGGTCAAGGACAATAGTTACCATTTGTTACCGAGGCGCCAAAATATTGTGCCGAACATGAAGGCAACAATGAGAGAGAAGAAGAACCTCACGACAGTGTACGGAGGGTTCCTCCAATACGATAAGTATTGTTTCCAAAGACAAGCCATGCATTGAGAGAAAAAGGATTGAGAATACTGAGACGCGAAATATAGATCACTGGTACCAGGAGGGGGTGCGCTTAGTTCCTTAATCAATGCTTTGTTTCTCCTGCAAAACAACACCAAATTAATAACTCGTTGCAAATTTAAGTTTACTCAGGATTCAAGTGAAAAAAAAGGGTAAGCAATTCACTTACTGATACAGTTCTGAGTTCTTGTATGTTTCAGTGAAGTTGACACCCAATATCTCTTCTTGGGCCAGTGAGCTCACTTCCAACATCCATGTTGCAGGATTATACCCTGGTTTGATCTTACTAACCCCTCGAATTCCCTAAATTTGAAAAAGAAGGCCACATTTAGACTCACAAATAAGGTTTCAGAAAAATGGAAGAATATAAAGTGTAGTTTTTCTCGGTTGCCTCACCTCAAAATAATTGATCAGATGAACAGAATGGTGTCCTAGTGGGCCCACATATATCTCTTCTCCACCTCTCTTCATTAGAAAGAGCTGCAATTGTGGCACAAATAAAAATATGAACATCACACAAACTGATAAAGAGTTATAGATGTGTTTTTCGAATGTTTACTTTGATTTTTTGCATATATATACACCCTACAAATATGTAACGTTGCACAACAACCCTTGCAAAGCTGGCATGTGCGCTCGTGCCCCTGCTGGAGGTATCTATGCAGAAACAGTTTTTGCATGTATACATTGGCAGGGACAAGAAAGCAAATAAATATGATTTTCAAAGACATGCATGTAGATACCAACTTTGCAGGTAAATTTATGCAATCTCACTTATAAGCAGTGGTTAAAATAAAAATGATGTGTGTTTTACTTGTCTTTATCAGAAAGACTTTAGGTATGCTAAATCACAGACAAGATAAATAAATATGAAAAGTAACATAGACACCTTAAATCTCTTTTTTTTTTTTTCCACATTTATCTAAGGGAACTCAAAATTAGTAGTGCGACTGAAATAAAAAAGAAAATCCTTACCTCATCAAAAGCTTCAAAAATATCAATACTAGGCTGGTGAATTGTGCAAACGACAGTTCTACCAGTGTCGACGGTGTTTCTCACAGTCCTCATAACTATGGCTGCGGCCCTCGCATCTAGTCCAGAAGTGGGCTCATCCATGAATATGATCGAAGGGTTGGCCACAAGCTCCACAGCAATCGTAAGCCGCTTTCTTTGCTCCGTTGATAAGCCGTTCACACCAGGTAATCCAACGAGTGCTTCTCTCACTGGATTAAGCTCTACTAGTTCCATCACCTCTTCAATGAACATCTGCAAAAGAATAAAACTATTTTTTTGAGTATAAATAGCAAACAATAGCTCCTTTTGTTTCAGCAATAATAGCTAAATAACTCCATAGTTGTTTTGGCCGAAACAGGTTGTTATAAAATAACTCGGGAACAACTATCTCATCTCATCACTTGAATAACATTGTCCTATACTTTATCTCTATTTATCCTCGCAATCATTGTAGTTGTCTTGTGATTACAATTATTCCTGTAATGTCGAATCAAACATAGTGTTGACTTTAAACTAGTGATCAAACTGCGCCACGAAGAATTAACCATCTACCGATCGAGAACAAACCTTTCTGGTCTCGGAATCAACTTCAGGAGGCAGTCTGAGCCACGCGGAGTAGACGAGTGATTCATAGACCGTCACATTAGGAGAGTGGATATCATTTTGTTCACAGTAACCGGAAACACGAGCGAAGGTTTCTTGCTTTTTGGGATAGCCAGAAATGGTGATGTTTCCTTCTATGTACCCTCCGGTTTTCCTACCGGCTAAGACATCCATAAGTGTAGTCTTTCCAGCTCCACTTACACCCATGAGAGCAGTAAGAACACCCGGCCTGAAAGACCCACTGACTCCTTTGAGTAGCAGCAGCCTGTCCTCTTGAACTCCTTGTGCTTTCATTTCCTGATGTACAAAAATCATGTTAGAAAACCCTATTTGGGCCTTAAATCTGGGGTAAAATGTAAGGATAATTCCTATACTATCAAAATTTTCATACTTAGTTCCTGAATTTTCTGACATTTAACAATTGCATCCCTGATGATCCTTTTGCGGACCAAATATCCTTTTCATATAAAATGACCATTCTATCCCTTTTAAACTCGGTTGACAAAAACAGGGGGCTAAACGGTCAATATGCAAAACAAGAATCACGTGCAGAGCGCGTGAGATAAAGGAAGTTGGACTGCAATTGCATGAAAATTTTGAGGGAGTAAGAAGCAAAATCGTGAAAAAAAATGAGCACCATACATGCCCCGTTGCTCTTAGATTTACATAGAATTGTATAGATAGTGTAATCTATCAAGAGAAAGTACCGGCGGCATGTCGACCGAGTATCTTATATCATCAAAAGCAACTGCAAGTGGCGCAAATGGAAGAACCATTCCTCTCCTATTCTGATTAGAATCCTCAGCTGTTGTCCTTGATGAAGCACTATTCCTAGCATTTCTAGCGTTTCCTATTGTACACAATTGTCAAAAATAGATGAGAACCTTTAATTGTAAATATGTGTAAAATAGAAGCTACATATATATATAGATGTAATAGACTAACCTCTGGACGAAGAGACGCTATCGGAGGCTTGCCCTATGGTTTCCATTTCCAGCATTTCCCCAGTAATATTTGTATGCTTCTCCTTAATTGCTTCTTCAGTTAGAATAGGCTGAGCCTTCCCTAATGCTGCATGAGTGCATCAAAAGAAAATTTTCAGAACCAAATTTAATAAAATCCATGGAAAATTTTGAAAACAGAATGGAAAATCATCGACACTAACATTTTAGATAGGACAGTGCCACCGTGAAGAGAAAGTTGAAGACGAGAACGAAACCAACTAATGCACCGAGACCAATCCAATACCATTTTGCTTCTGTAAACATTCCGCGTGATTTCAAGACTGCTACGCCAAGTGTCTCATTTGTTGCAGGATCAATCTGAAAATATATATATATATTTCAGATACTAAAATGGAAAAAAGAGTTTTCTCCTTCTCTCTCTCTCTCTCTCTCTCTCTCTCTCTCTCTCTCTCTCTCTCGTTCAAGTTAGATTCTCTTACATGTCTCCATTTGTGTCCTAGGAACTCGTTCACTGAAATTGCGTTCTGTGCATACATGAGGGGGGAGATCCAGTAACCCCAGATCCACCAATTCCTAATCTTATCTGTCAATATATTCATACATAAAACTGATAAGTACATGCATTTAAAGTGGCAAAAATTACCAGTTTACAAAAATTTATTAAATCTTACCATGCGATAAGATGAATCCACTGAAAACGAGCATCACCAGAAGTGCAAAGGATGCAATTGTATTCGCGACAACCATGATCCTGCCTAATGCTGCGACCAATCTAAAGAGCCCAGCAGCCATTTGATTGACAAAGAGAAGCAGCAGATACTGCTTAAACAGCCTGTGCAATAACAACAAAATCTCTTAAAATTAGTAGAAGAAACACAGAATTTGAGCAGGATCTTGGCTTCTTGGCAAAATTACTTTCATAACTCTCGAATTATATGATTCCCTAGATGCCCTCAAAAAGTTAGAGGTATCGAAAGTGCCCTTTTATTTATCGAAATAATAAAAAAAGCACATAAAATATCACAAGTGCCGGAGAAAATACACTTGCCGTTTTCATAAATGCTCTCCGAAAGGGATACTTTTTGAGTATTTATGTATCTTTACCGATACACCCGAGTTATTTCAAACTTTTTAGTATAAATGAAATTAGCTTTTGTTTTTCGGTCCATCAAACTAACCTTCCTATGTTTGGATCAAAACCAATTACATAGTAATTCAAGAACACCGTGACCGCTGCCTCGATCATCGAAACAGGAAACTTAAGGATCCATGTTGGTATAGAATACGCCCATGCAGGGAAGAAGAGGTAGTCCCGTTGCTTGAAGAAGACAGGGAGCTTAATGGTGGTCAAGGCGAGCTCAGAGAAGCCATTGAAGTTGTGGACTATAATAGAGAAGAAGAGAGCACCCATGAAAACCACCCCATCATTCACATCCCTATGGTGCATGCGGGTTCTTAAGAAGAGTGTCATTAGAATGATTGTCAAAAAAGTGAGCTGCAGTCAAAGAATTACCAAGTTTTATTAGCGGCACATAATTTATTATAACATGGATTGAAACATAGGGTAATTGTAATACTAAAATTGCCAACCTGAACAGCCCTGAATATGTACACAAATGAATTTCTCTTCATTAGCAAGAACTCCCTAGCCGCGCAAGCTTTTAGCAGCTCCTTCTTTCTAAGGCCATACTTTGATGTAGTGAGAGAAGCCGGGTGGCTCTTGCTCTTGTCAAATGGGACCGAAAGCTCTCTCCCAAGCTTCTCACCGACATGGAACGACTGGAACGCCTCTGAGAACACCCTCACGGGAACGTATCGGTACGGCTCGGGATGGCGTACCCAATACTGATGCTGATCTTTCCTTGAAGTCACCTATAATTTACAAAAGAAAGGGGATTATATACTTGCTGTCACTGTTCAATTTAGGAATAGTTTTTAGGGCCATTCGGCCAAGCTGGATCTTCTGCTGCAAAATTGATATTTGAGTAGAGCTATATGAATATAACACTAACAAATTTTTTTTTAATCAAATTCTCCTAACAAACGCTAGTGACTTTCTGTTTCAAGCGTAGAATATTTTAACTTCTGCAACAGCACATGCTCTGGACTTTTAATTAGCCAAACACTTGGTTTATGAAAAACTCTGCTTTTCTGAAGTAGACGAGCTCTTCAAGAAGCGAAGCCTCAAAAAAGCAGATACAGAATACAGGAAAGCAACCATCTACTAGTTAACTTACTTCTTGTAAGAAGTCAGCGACGCCCTTCCTCTCAGGGCACTTGAACCCCATGGACTCAAAGAACTCAAGCACGTTCTCGCGCGGGCCTTGGTACACAACCTGCCCATCTGAGAGGAGGATTATGTCGTCGAAAAGGTCGTAAGTCTCCGGAGCAGGCTGAAGCAAGGAAATTACGGTCGTGCCACCAAGAATGTTGGTCATTTGCTTGAGAGATTTTACTATCTGGAATGTTGTGGAGCTGTCAAGACCAGTGGATATCTCATCCATGAACAGAGCTCTTGCTGGTCCGACAATCATCTCGCCTGTAAAATACATTTTGGGATGGAAAAACAGCAATAAAGATCAGTATATAGGTGTAGTGCATATTAATATAAAAGATCAGAATAATGAAGGAAAAAAAAAATTACCAGTCGTGACACGCTTTCTTTGTCCTCCAGAGATTCCTCTCAACATTTCATTTCCTACAATGGTATCGGCACATATATCTAAACCTAAAATCTGCATAGGCATAAACATGAGATTTAGGTTGTGTAATTTAACGATATCTTTCAATAACCACGTAGAACTTCTTCACAAGATGCAATACCTTGAGCACGTAATCAGTAATTATGCTTGTTTCCTGTCCTCCCATTGAAGCTGCCTGCAATTTAAATCAATTTGCACGAAGAACAATCTCTTCCATAAGAACACAAACGAAATTTCTAATTGAATTAATTCATTCAACTGTATATATCTAAAAGAGAGAGACTTTAGAAGTACAAAGAACTATTGAAAGAACTCTGAAGCTCACCTTCATGTAGACATCAATGTCAGGGTCGGGCTTGATATTTGCGGCCTTCTCCCTTCTAGAAAGCTCAGTTAACATATCTGTACATTAAGGTCAAAATTTTAATATTTGGTCAAATTAAACCTAGAACATATGATATGAGCTAACTATGCCAACGAAATTGAAGAAGTACATATGATATGAGCTAACTATGCCAACGAAATTGAAGAAGTTATACTTACCATATCGAGTACCGACTCCCTGGCACCGAGCAGAGAAAGCAAGGGTTTCTCGCACCGTCATCTCCGCAATGTGCAAATCATGCTGACTTATATAGGCTGCTGTTCTCTGAGGGACAAACTCATTCATCTCATGGCCATTGTAAGTCACCCTACCCGAGACCTGTTTATCATTTTTCGATTATAAAAGAAGATTCTTTGTGAGTTTCAACTCAGACCAAGATGTTGATTGGAAAGAAATTGAAGAGATTTTCAATAAACCCAAATTCTCGACCTTTAAATCCGAGCTAAGCTTTCCGGCCAGAGCCAAAAGCAGCGTGGTCTTCCCTGAGCCCGGAGGACCCAAGAGCAAAGTCATCCTGAAATTCATATTTTTTGTATATTTTTTCAGTGGAAACAACAAAAAGAATTAGCTTGATTCCAAGATGAATTTTTTCTTTGTATACCTCCTTGGCTTGATGATTCCGCTAACGTCGTGAAGAATGTTTAACGGCCTCTTCTTGTTCGGAACTAAATGTAGAACATTGGCCACGGCCTAAAATCATAGAAACCAAGATGAATTGAACATGACTAACTCAATAGAAAAAGGAACAACTTGCGCATTAACAGGTTCCCATAAGAAAAGTACCTCAAGAGCATTGAGTGTTGAATTGAGGAATGAGGGGAGACCTCTGTTTCCCACGTAAGCAAGAGCCTCGATGTTGAGGTGCTCGTACCGCACCTCAATCGTCGGGAAATCGAGTCCGACTCTGAAGATTCATACAGGAATTTCATCAAATATATGTTGGGCTTCATCAAAACATAATTGCCACAACATAATCTAAGGGATGGTTACTCCCACTGGGGTGGATCCTTAACCTTATTGCGCGGTTTTAATTTGCTCCTAAAACTTGAGGATTGATAGTTGAACATAACCAAAATCTAAGTAAAATCCACTAATGGATCAAGACGATAAAAGAAAAAAAAAATTGTAGAACTCCTCACCGATCGATCCGATCCTTGAGCTTCAACAGGAACCTCTCATTATCCTCCTCCGTGACGTGAACAAGCCTCTCGAGCAGCTTCTTCTTCTCCTGGAACCCCAAGCTGTCGATGTCGATCTCCTTGCGGATCCCCTCATCAAAAAAGATCCCCTTGCGCATCCGGCTGTAGGTCGGCAGCTTCTCGAGCGCCGCCCACTTGAGGGCCTCCTCGTCATCCTCGTCGCGCGACGACATCGAGAAGACGTCGTCCCCCCGCCGGAAGATCGAGGAGCTCGCGCCCCGCTGGAAGATCGACGAGCTGTTCATCCGCAGGCTCGCGATCCCATACCCCTCCGCGCCTGTCTCCATATCAAATCTTTACTGCTTCAACCCAAACAAGATCAACTTTAATTAACACCCAAACAAAAAGGTTTTTTTCCCCCTTTTTTGAGATTTTGAAGCTTCAGGGATTGAATTGAAGAGGCTCTCTTTACTCTCTCTAAGGTGAGAAAGAGATCAAAACAGAAAAATCGGGTTTTTTCCCCTCTCCACTCTCCTTCTCTCTCGAAAACAAGGCGATTTCAATCGAAAGAGGGATCAAATTTGCAGGAGATTGATGGAAATTGCAAAGAAAATTGCTGTTCTTTTCTCTCTCTCTCTCTCTCTCTCTCTCTGTCCACTCTCCTTTTTTTTTCTTGAAAACCAAGGCGATTTGAATCGAAAAAGAGATCAAAATTCTACGAAAACGATGGGATCAACACGAAAAAGAAGGGATTTTTGAGGCCTTGGGGATTGAATCGAGAGAGCTTCTTCTTTCCTCTCTCTCTCTCTCTCTCTCTCACTCTCTCTCTCTCTCTGAAAACGATGGAATCAACACGAAAAAGAAGGGATTTTTGAGGCCTTGGGGATTGAATCGAGAGGGCTTCTTCTTTCCTCTCTCTCTCTCTCTCTCTCAAGGGGTTGAGATGAGAATGGGTACTACTACCGCTAATGAGAGGGAATGTTGGAGTGAGGAGTTTTTAAAAGGGAGGGGGGGGGAGAGAGAGAGAGAGAGAAACGCGCACGGCGCACGTTAGAGAGAGCCCGTAAAGGTTGGAATGTTTTTGAATGGTCTACGGTTTGAATACAAAGCGTAACGCCAACGGTCAAAAATGGACTACTATAGTTGTGTTGACTTTCTAGGGCTTTTATTTATTTATTTATTTATTGTTTAGGGAAAAACATGCGAATCTAGTTTGGGGGTGAAATGTGGGGATAGTCCCTGCACTATTATGATATCGTAATTCGGTTTCTTTGCTCTTTGGACGTAAAGTAATTCGGTTTTGATCTTAGAATCTCAAAATGCTATTTGGCTGGAGCGAAATAGAAGAATCATTGAGAAAAAAAAAAGGGTACGCTGTGACAGTTGTTGGTGGATACACGCTCGTGTAGGGATCAGCGAAAGGTTTATTGCACTTAAAGTTTTTTATTTTTTCTTGAAGCCTTGCTTGCTGTTTTATCATGTTACTTAATTTACTTTCTTAATGAATGAAGCACTAGTAAAATACTATTTTTATCTCAAAAAAAAAAAATTTTAAGTGCTAACTACAGGTGGTTAAATTTTTTTTTTTTTTATTGAACTAGTGAAGAGCTCTGTGATACTGCAGATATGAAATTTTTATAGTGATAAAATTTAGATAGCTCATCTATAATGATTTTTTCATTTTATGTATTGTATTATGTGAGACATAAAATTTTTACAGAAGCTCATTAATAATTAACTATTAATTAATAGTATAGGAAATACAGCTAGAGTATTATTAATAGTAGATGAATAGTATTTTCACTTTCAGCTTTTTAACCCACACCATCATATATATAGATCAAAAATTGTAGGGACCAAATTGCAATATCAGAATAGTTCAGGGAAGAGTTAGATGATTGATTATTGCATGGCAAATTTTGTGAGACTGACATGTGGGACCATCTTCTAGAAGCACACGGGTCACACTGTGTTCTCTTTTTTTTTGGGATTAAAATATTATATATAGTATTTATTTATAAGAGGAGGTCATGTGCAAAATTATAAAAAAAAAAAAACAAAAAAACAATGAGGGGGTTGTTGGGTGGAAAGCAACGCGTGAATCATAAAGCTTTTGATTTTTGATAACATTATTAATTGGTGGAATATTTCTTAGTTCTTTGATAATTGGATGATACATTTTTTGTAAAGTAAAATTTAAATAATTATTTTTTGTGCATTATTAGGATTTTTTTTGTTTCTTTTTATCTCTCTTTTTGGTATTTAGAAAGGGTTGGAAGGTCAACTTATTTTTACAAAGCTTCGGCAAGAGTATTACTCAGATAATGTCATCTAAAAAAAGAAAAAAAATTGTAGCAATTTTTATTAATTAAATCCTTCTGAATTTTAAATGTGATATTTTGTTGATTTTAATTAGTTTTTGTTTTGAGAGAGAACAAAAATAAGCTTTTTGCTTCTTTCATTTTGTTTAGAAATGAATTCAGCTAGAAATACGAAACAATTATGTTTTAAACTTGAAATTTCGGATACTAAGGTACGGAAATTCTAGAAGCATTTTTGACTCTATATATTTTTCAATTCTTGTTTTAAGTTATTTTGCAAATGGAAAAGTACATGTCACAAGAAGTGGTTTAATTTAAGCAGGAGCTATAACTAACAAAAACATATTTAGCCGCATAAAATGATGAAGAGTCTTATTAAAAAAAAAAAGAAAAAAAAATGTACAGAACTTACTTAAATTATAAAAAGATTTGAGTTGACTATCCAGTCTTTTAAAATTTGATTTTACTATTCAATCTTTCAATTTATTTGATTTGATTCAGTTTGAAATGTGTTGTTTATCTTTACGAATTTAATTAGTATATATATATATATATATTTCATTCAATTCTCGTAACTATAAATTTACTTAAGTAATTAGTTTAAATTTTGATGTCTAAATGCGGTTAAACTGGCTGACTCAAATTAAATAAATTGAAAGGTTGGATGGTAAAATCAAAAGTTTAAAAAATTAGACAATCAATTTAAAATGATCTATAGTTCAAATAAATTTTATACGTTTTCACTCCACAACAACATAAAAAAATAATTTTTTTTTTTTTACTTCTAAACAAAATGGCAACTTTTGACTCGACACTATTATTTTTATATAAAATAATTGTTATATTGAAAGAAAAAAAAAAGAAAAAATCTCCACCCAACACTCAAAAAAATCTCCACCCAACATAAAAAAAAAAACTTTAAACATGCGTTTTAGTTATAACCTTGAGGTCAAAAGTTCTACGAGAAAAGGTCAAACTTTTTTCGTGCAAAGAAAAAGAAGAGTCCATACAAAATTTCTTTTTTATCTTTTAATTATAACTACCACCAAAGTACCCATCCAATTATCCAAAGATCAAACGATGATATGAAGGTCAAGGTAAACGATATTATTGGCATTAGAATAAGATCATAAATACATTACATTTTACGTAACAAACAAATGCATGTTCTCATTGAATGCGAAAGAGAAAATAATAATAATAGTAGAAGCAGCTTCTTCGAACCGCAACTAAAATTAGCTTTTCCCACGTTGAACATCTAGAAGAATGGGTTTTATAATTATAATAATAATTATTATTATATATATATATTAATTTATTTATTTATCTTATCTACTTAAACTATTTATTTACTCACAAGTCACAAGACCCCACACCCCACGTTTTCTTTGCGTTTGGTGGTTTAATATTTGCATGTATAAATTAAATCTGGCCCACGTGAGATGGGTTGTGCGTCTGCTTCTTTTCCCAGCAGTTTGGGATCTTTGGCTTGTGCTTCTCTTTAGAGGTGTATTGAGTTAAGTTTTTTAATCTTAGAGGACATCTATTGTTTGGTTCGGGGTTAAAGAAAAACTAGTTATTCCAGAAATAGAATTAAGTTCAGGGTTTAGGTGGGGTTAGAGTATTTTTGTGTTTGGTTGGGGGTTGGAGTTAGTTCAGGATAGTGAAAAATAGTATTTGGTTGGAATAGCTGGGATAAGAAGAATAGTAGGTTATTTTGAATAGAAAATAGTGTTTGGTTGGAGTTTTGTGGAGTTAGGTAGGGTTAGTTAACCCGGAATAACCCATTTGAGGTAGGGTTAGCTAACTCTACACATTTTTGGAGATATTTGGGGATAATATAGGGGTTAAGGGATTATTCCACCCCTTAACCCCCAACGGTGGAGGACGTATGGAGTAAAATGATAAAAAATATTAAGTCGGGGGAGATTCTGCAGGATCTGATTACTGTAGCAGCGTGCTGGTGGCTAATCTGGAAGGAAAGAAATAACGCGATTTTTAATAACCACTTTGCCAACCCTCTCCACCTGGGCGTATCAAGGAATTGGTAAGAGAGTTGAGGGACTTTTATTAAGCTGAATAACCTGTCGATTACTTTTACTGTTATTTTTCTTTCTTTTTTTTTCTTTGATCTTTATTTTTCTTTTTGAGGCTATGTTGTCCCACTATTTGTAGCTAAGTTCATTTTCGAAATGAATGAAGCAGACAACGTGCTATATTTTTTTTAAAAAAAAAAAAAGAGGTTAATTTGCTTCGTAGATCGATTTGCGTCTGCAATGATTTGTAATTTCTTGGAAGCAATTTAAGTTTTTAATTAAATCTTAGGAAAGATTAAAAATGTAGTATACAGCTAGTAGTCGCGAGCATAACTAATATTTTTATTCTCATTAGATAAGGTTTGTGGATTGTAGTGAGATCATGTCGATTCAAACATTCATTTACCCACCTCCAACTTATACTCACATGCAGATGCGCTGCTGCTGCTGTGTTAAATATCTATTTGGCCTAGGGATGCAAATGGATCCGGATTGGTGGAGCTCCCGCCCCAATCCGCCCCTACGGGGAGTAAATGGGAGAAAATAAATGGATTCGGGAGGTAAACGGGGCAAATTTTATGATCCAAGACGGATTCGGGGCAGGAAACGGAAGAAATTTTGACCCGTTCCGAATCCGTCCCGAATCCGCCCCGCCATGATCCGCTCCGAATCTGCCCCGAATCGACCCCGAAAATCATTTATATTTTTAAAAAATATTTCTAAAAAATAATGTATTTACAAAAAAGTTCAAAATACAAATAAATTAGTACTCTCATTTCTAATATATTTGAAACTTTTAAATTTTGTTTTGAATTGTAATTGATATTTTTTATTTTTATAATTAATATTGTTAAATTATATATATAATATTATTAAAAATTATTAATTTATATTTTACAAAATATTAATAATATTATAATGTTATAAAAAATATTAGTTGACGGGGCGGATTCGGGACGCCAGCGGGAGGCAGGTTACGAGGCGGGGCGAATTATGAGATGTATTTTTTAACCCGTCACGAATTCGGGGCGGGAGGCGGGGCGGAATTTTGCTAGTCAGGGCGGGAGGCGGGGCGGGTCTCCCGCCCCCAGATTCGCCCCATTTGCATCCCTAATTTGGCCTGATTTTTGGTGTAGTAATATTTTAATGAAGATCTATGTTATTAATAGTATTATTATTAGGCCCTGTTTGGATGAGCAATAAAAAAATTTCATGGAGTTTAAATACCGTAATTTTGGTCCAAATGAAATGGAGTATTCTGTAACTTTAAAAAAATTCCACGGATTTATTTTAAAAGCTGTTTGGATATATATTATATAATTCTACAGGATTTCTGATAATCTTTAAAAATTAGTCTTGGAAGTTTAAACTTAAATTATTAGTTATTAAATGACTTTAAAATATAAAAATTTAAAATAAAAGTTTAAAATTTAAATTTAAATTATTAACTATTAAATAATTTTAATTTTAAAATTTAAAAATTAAAATTTAGAAAATTAGCCGAGATCGTGACTACAGCGGTAGCCGAGATCCACGGGGGCGGCGGTGGCGGCGGCTTGAATCTACCCCAATCTGAAAATAAACCGAGTGGGAGAGGAAACCCTTTACCCTGATCCATCTTATTGAAACCCTTTACCCAATCCATCTTATTTTGGATCCATCCCTAAACTTGAAGTTGTAGAGTCTATTTCAAATCGGTGGCAGTAGTCGATATCCGCGGGGGGCGGTGGCCAAGATCCGCGGGGGCAGCGGAAGCGGCGGCCGAGATTCAAATCGGCGGCAGTAGTCGAGATCCGCGGGGGGCGGTGACCAAGATCTGCGGGGGCGGCGGTGGCGGCGGCGGTCATGATCCGTGGGGGCGGCGACGACGGTGGCTGAGATCTGTGGGGGCGGCGGCGGCGGCGGCGACGACGGTGGCTGAGATCCGCGGGGGCGGCGGCGGCGGCCGAGATTCAAATCGGCGGCAGTAGTCGAGATCCGCGGGGGGCGGCGGCCAAGATCCGCGAGGGCGGCGGCGGCCGAGATCCGCCGGGGCGGCGACAACGGCGGCTGAGATCCGCGGGATCGGCGGCGACGGCAGCGACTGAGGTGAGAGCAGCAACAGCAATGGAAGAAGCCGTGGAGAGGGCAACGGGAGGGAGAGAGACGAGAGGAAGTCACGCGACGAGGCCCAAAAAATAGCGTAAAATGTTACTTTTACCCTATTTTTTAGGGTATAGTTTTTTAGGATCCAAACATTAGGATATTTTTTTTACACCCATAGCATAGTTATACTTTAAACATGCCCTTATTCTTATTCTTCTTCTTATTATTATATATATTTTTTGAATTAATGGAAACATGCCCTTATTCTTATTCTTCTTCTTATTATTATATATATTTTTTGAATTAATGGACAGAGTAGTGCAATTATGAGAAGCACTATACATACAACTGTTCTTTACAACAGAATTAGAGCTACTATACACACTCTTAGACCTGAGATTATTTTTTTCCCCTTTCCGCGAATGAAGATCCAAACTTCTTTGGTTTTGCGAAAACTTTACTAGAGATAGCTGCAGATGAAAGCAGAAGCAGTTGCTTACGCGGCATGAGAGTACGTAATATAAATATGATCCTTCTCTTGTATATGCGGGGATTATTTAATTAATAGGAATGGTTAATTTCCATGCATGGAGAGAGTCTTTAATTAGTAGAGGGTGCAGCATAAGTATAAAAAAACTCCAATCAACAAATCAATTCAACCGAGCCAATTGTGTCTTGGATTCGGGCTAAGTTTAGGTTGGGTTAAACTTGGGTTCACTTGATAAGCTGGACTTTGCTTATTATTCTCTAGATCATGAGTAAATAGAATGTTTTTTCTTTTCTTTTTTTTTTTGAGGAAAAGGTAGCATGCTACCCGCTTCATTCATTGGAACAATGAATTAAACTATATAGGTGAGGCAGTAAGGCCTCTAAAAGGGCGAAAAAAAAAAAAGAGGATTATCCAGGGTCGGACTGCTCCCACGAGTTTGTCAACAACGAGATCTTATGCACCAGAAGGCTCGGGTTAGGAGGGACCGATCGGAAGATTACTCCATTCCGTGCTTCCCAAATGACCCACCATCCTGCAGCTAGTGTGGATAGCCTGGTCCTCGTCGATTGGCCACCCGGCCTAGCCGACCGTCTGTCCCAGAGAGAAAGCACGTCCTCTCCCAAGTTCGAAGGTTGGACAGTCTCAGAGGTCGCCACCCGAAGGAATCTAGCAAAAACACACCGAGAGAATAAGTGATGAACAGTTTCCTCTTCACCTCCACATATCACACAAGCAGTGTTTCCCGACCAGCCTCGCCTGGTGAGATTATCAGCGGTTGGGTGTCTCTTCTTAAGGATGAGCCAGCAAAGCACTTTTACTTTGAGGGGGATTTTCAGTTGCCAAATCTTTCACGCTCGGGTATCCCTTGTACCCCCATCACTTAACGCGACGTAGGTCGATTTTACCGTGAATCCGCTATCATGGCTCTATCGCCAGAGTACTCTATCTAGCCCGTGCTCAAGTTTGAAGACGGAAATTCTATCCCTAAATTCAGTCAAGGTGGGACCCAACCCGTGCCCATTCCTATTGTCATCGGAAGGAAACATGGTCCAATCCCATCCTTCGCGAGTCAGACAGTCACTGATTCTCAAGTATTTGTGGGTCGATAATCCGTAAATCTCTGGAAATGATCGGTGTAGAGTGGAATCCCCACACAATCGGTCCAACCAGAGATCGATATTATTCCCATCACCTAGCTTGTAAGAAACTCCCCATCTAATGATATCCCTCTGGCACAGAACTCCCTTCCACCAAAAGGAGTACGGTCTAAAGGTTCGACCTTCTTTCAGGGGTCTTCGTCGTTGATAGAACAAGGTGTGAATGATCTTGTTCCACAGGAGTTGGGGCTCGGTGTGGAATTTCCACCACCATTTGGTTAAAAGAGCTTGGTTCAAGATGGTTAGGTCAAGAATCCCAAGTCCACCCTCCTCGATCCTTGCGTATACAAACATTTTTCCAGACAAATAGACACCCTTTGCTTGGTAGTTTGCTTCTGCTTGACCAAAAAAAATATCTTCGCAGGGACTCGATGTGGCGGGTCACCCAATTGGGTGCCTTAAATGTAATAGAATGTTGATTCTCTTTTGAGAAGGATAGAAGTAGGATAATAGAGGTACACTGTTACAATAATGTTTTACTTTTCTAATATTGTAATATATATGTTGAATTGGTTCACATTGGATTAAGCTCAGGTTAGGATTCAGTTTTGCTTAATCTAACATAGCCAGTTAATCAATTTGGATCGGACAAGTTTAGGTTTAATCCAGTCCTAGTAATTTTAGGTCAGGTTAGCTGCTCTGACTCTTTCACTAATAAGAGATTATTTGGCAGCGAAAAGTTGGAGAGCTGGAAACTTGCAAATTTCGCGAACTCGACTTCAACCCCCACCCCACCGAGGAGTGGGAGTTCGGATAATTTCACCGCTATGATGTCGAAACTAATGCTGACGGTGACAGTTTTTTTCGAATCACGAGTTCAACCTTCGAGATCTAGAAAACAAAAGCCAAACAGGCCTGACGTTGACTTGGGCTTAACTCGGCCCGATCATCTTGAACAGGGCTCGGGTTTAATGCATAAAAAATATGAGGCTGGGTCGGATCGGGTAGGTCAAAAGTAGTTGGCTTGGTCGTATTTATGATTAGTTTAATCTTTTGTATATTTTCTATGTTATAAGCATTGGACTAAAAAGATCTTCTCTGTTTACATAAGTAGGTGTGACTAAACGTGTAATGTGGGCTGTGCCGAACCAGCACGGCACAAACAAGACCAGGCCTGTTTTTCCCAACCAGTCGTCCAGCACGGTTTCGTATCCAAACCGATCTGGGCACGGTCTGGCCGCGTCGTGCCACGCCATGGATTTTATAGAGTACATGTGAGTTTTTTTTTTTTTTTTTTTGTGTTTGGTCTTCTAAAAAAAATTTATTTTAAAAATAGTTTCAGCAAATTTATATTTGTAAAAATGATCATAGTCCTGCCACGCAAGCGTCGCGTCAACGCCACGTGAGCGGAATTGAGGCCAGTTTATTAAGTTGAGCACGGTGAACTATTTATCGTGTCTAAACACCTTGTTCAACTTAAAACGGTGAATAATTCACCATATTCAACTTAAAACCATGACGCTGACGTGGTACCTGCGTGGCGGGGATAGGACCAAATTTGCAATTATAAATTTGATGGAGCTATTTGTAAAAAAAAAAATATTTTGAGAGTGCCAAATGCAAAAAAAAGGCCGCACTATAGTTGTATATTTATTAAATAAGTTTTAGATGGTTTTTTAAGAAAATTATTGAAAATTTGAATAATTTTTCCTTTATTTGTAGACCCATTAAGCACTCCTAGTTGTGACCCGTGGTGTTCGTGGGGATTTGACAATCTCACAATAAAAACACTAGCAGAAATTAACCTCTCTTCTAAAATTTTTAGGGTCCGTTTGGATTGACGTACCTATAGATCCAACGTAAGTCAAGAACAGTGGTGTTCGAGTTTTTCTGAAATGTGATTATTTTTTGGTTGTTTGTTTTGACGTAACTCGTATAGACTGAAAGTTAAATTCAATTACTTTTTCTGTTTGTTTTGATGTAACTTGGTGCTGGTAAAATTAGTTTTATGAGTTCCGTTGTTTATTTTGATGTAAGTAAGTGGATTCCATTATCTCCTAAATATAATAGTAAATTTACCGCTATAAAATTTAACTTATTATATAATTAATTTTTTTTTATTATTTAAAGATAATCCTAATTTATTATAAATAAGGTAATTCTAATCTATTATAAGGGAAGTAGAGTTTAGATTTTACTGTTTAATAAATATTTTAGAGGAAGTTGAGTGTGGTGGAAGTTGAGTTCGGCACTTTAGAGGAAGAAGTCGAGAGTAGGTGAATTGGAGGTCTAACGTAACTTGAGTTATATTATATTTTTCATTAACACCAAAATAAATAACGAAAGTGATGGAACTTGAGTTCCATCACTCTACTTATACTAAAACAAACATGCCTTATGCGCAATGCTTTGCCTTCTTATTGTATAGTATTCAGATTGTCCTTTATTTTTTTAGGTACATGAAAATTTTCATACTTATCGATAGTACATATCACTTAATATGAGTAGGGCTAGAATATTTTTACAAGTATCACCCAAGTGATACTTGTGTGTTTTTAGCCATTGGATCTACTTTTTGATTACTAATAGTCCTTGGATCAAACACTATTCCACCTACCACCATCTACCACCATCATCTCAACCTCACATCTCTCCATCCAAGGGCTAAAAACACACAAGTATCACCTATCACCATCATCTCAACCTCACATCTCTTCATCCAAGGGCTAAAAATACACAAGTATCACTTGGGTGATACTTTTACAAGTATTCTAGCTCTACTAACTTAATATTGTACAACACAATATAAATCTCCTTGTCAAACAGAAGGATATATAAAAGGAAAAAAAAAACAGTACAACACATATTTCCTTTCTCAATAATTGTAGAAGTGCCACACTAACACTCCAAAAATGGAAACAATTTTCAATCATTACAACAGTAGCTTTTTGATTTGAAATGGACTTTGAATTGAAGTTGAGTTTGGTGAAATTTTTTTTTTTTTTTTTTTTTTTTTGCTGTTTGTTTCGTAATTATGAAAGTGTAGTTATATTAGTTCTGCTGTTTGTTTGGTAGGAAGTGTACGATTTAAAATTATAATTTATATATAAACAATAAATATTTTAATAAATAAAAATAATATAATTATATTTTTATATAATTAAAACTTAATTTAAAATAACTATATAATTTTTTATACATAAATTATAATAATACAACAATAAAATTATAAAGTAAAAAATATTAATAATTAATTAATTAATTTTTATCATATTTTAAATATGTCAACTTAATAAAATAATAATTAATACCATAATTAAATATATTTAAATAGTTATCTTTACTTAGTTTATTATTTTATTATTTTTTCTTCTCTTCTTTTTATCGTAGTTGACTTCAGCCCACGATGGGCCGAAGCCAATTACGCCGTTTCAGGTTAAGTCGGGTTTCAACCGTAACTTATTTGCGGCAAATCAAACTGCAACAAAACTGATCGTTTATAGCGAAACGACTTTCCTCCTCTTCACTTCTAGGCCAATTTGCATAAAAAATCCACTTATTTTGGGCTTTTGCAAAACCGGGCCACCTTTTTCGTTTTTGCAGATTCGGTCCGCTTTTTCGTCCGCCTGACCAAAATACCCTAATTACTTTTTCTCTTTCCTCTTTCTCTCTCCTCTCTGTTTCTATCGTTCTGTTTTTTTTTCTCAACATTATAAGATCTAACATAAACCTCCTTTAGTCAATCGTTTACTTACAGTTTACTTACTTACATTATTGAATCCTACACAAATACAACTAACTATGGAAGGACTACGTTAGACAAACGGTTCATGGCAAGGATCAACCTTAGAAACATAACATGAACAACGCTGCGGATCCTGCATGTCCCCTTTGAGACAGGCAAGCCGCCAGACAGCCGCCGCGGCGCTAGGCCGGTTTATCCGCCCCCAGCGCCCAGCACTGTCAAACTGAACAGTCGTTCACTTTCGCCTCACGGTTAAAGGTCGCCCTTTCGAAGTTTCGGATGGATAGGGGCAGACCTTTATCCTCCTATATAGATACCTAAAGCAGCAGCCGTACGGAGCGAGCTGTCCCCCGGTGCTGCGTTATACCCACTAACACCTGGCGAACTGCTTCAGTCGCGTGAAAAACGGTCAGGTGTGGTGGACCCGCCCTTTATTCAACCGCGTCCATGGGACACCAAAGCGTGAAATAGTGAAATCATGGGACACCAAATCTTTGGTGTCCCATGATTGAACTATGTTTTTATTTTGGTGTCCCATGATTGAACTATGTTTTTATTTTAGTGTCTCATGATTGAACTATGTGAAATTTGGTGTACCATGATTTCACTATTTCACTCTTTGGTATCCCATGATTGAACTATGTGAAATTTGGTGTCCCATGATTTTACTTTTTCACGCCTTGGTGTCCCCCCTAAAAACTTCAAAAAGGATTTTTTTTGAAGTTCTATATGATAGTAATCAACCTTAACAAAATTAGAATCAATGTAAAATATCATATTACTTCCAATTCTTATTTTAATAGATAAAATAGGGTTTTATAACTTTTAATCACTCCCCATATATTTAAATAAGATGGGATAAAGAAAAAATTTTAAAAATAGATAAGTTTAAAACAAATAAACCTAAAGTTTATCCGGTTAAACGTATTTTTTAGGTGAATAAAACCCGAAAACGTTTTGGCCCGGTGGAAAAAGCAAAAACGTCTAAGCCAGGCGAAAAAGCAGACGAACTGGTTTTATGGGAATAATGAAAAAGAGAAAGGAGAAAGAGAGAGGAGAGACAAAGATAGCAAGACAAAAAAAAAGAACGGCGTGGGCGGCAAGAGAGAGCTTAGGAGGACGCAGCAGGGATAGTGGCAGCACAAGGGCTTGGCGTGGGAGGAGCGAGGGGGGCCGCTGGGCGTGGAGTGCTGCCGGGGGTGCCGGCGAGGAGGCGGCGGCGGAGCCGCCACGCGCCGCCGAGGCTACCGCGGCAGCCTGCTCCTCTGCAAAATGTGCGGCGTTGCGAGCCGCCTCAACCGCATGTCGCTGTCGGGGTCGTCGGGGTAGAGCGCCGCCACCACAGCTTTCGAGCAGCCGCTACCACTCCCTCGACGAGCTCCACCACGAGCGCGACAACTCGAGCCCGAACCGCCGGCGGCTGGACGCGACCAACTGCTCCGGCGCGTCCGGCGCCCGACGCTGCTCGCCTCTTCGGCGCTTCGAGCCCCGGTCGAGGCGGTGGTGGCGGCGCAACGAGGCGGCGTCAGCGAGTAAGAGGAGGTGGTTGCGGCAGCGAGGATGCAACCGCCGCCGCCGCCGCCTCCGCCATCCCCACCCCGGCTCCTGCTCCTCCGCTCCTCCTCTCCCCCTCAGCCAGATCCCGACCCCCAGNAAAAAGGTGGCCCGGTTTTGCAAAAATCCAAAATAAGTGGATTTTTTATGCAAAAAGGCCTCACTTCTATCCCATTTCCACCCAAACAAATATGCCCACACCATCTTCAGTGCATACAACTTGTCTTCCTTACTAGAATATTTTTTGTAACTTGTCTTCCTTAGTAGAATATTTTTTGTAAATAGCAAGTGAATGACTTTAAGGTCGGGAGTTTGAGCTCCTGTGTGTGCTTAAACTTAGAACTTTCAATTTCGGACTTTGAATATATATATATATATAGTCCAGCTATGGTGCTTGTAAAAGCACCAAACACTTGGTGCTTGTAAGTTTTTTACCTTTAGATTTACTCCATGGATCATTTTCAACCATTAGATTATACTATTTAACCAACCAACCACTCAACCCTAGAATGCCTATATCATCCTAACCGCATATCTCTTAATCCAATGGCTAAAAATCTATAAGTACCAATGTCTTGATACTTTTAAAAGCATAGGAGCTCAATTATATATATATATATATATAGAGTGAGGCTACTATGCTATCGGAAGCACGGAGCCTTCCGTGCTTCCAGCTCGTTTTCGATGTTGTGACTTTCGAATCGTCGATTGGCTCCGTTAAACTTGATCTAGAGTATTTGAAGTACCTAGAAAATAAATTTTATTATTTTTCGATATCATTTGCCTAGTGATCGAATGGGCTCAAAATCAACAAATTTCAATGACCGTAGTGAGCCGTTTGCAAGTTTAACGGTGTAGAAATATCCAAATCACGTGAAATTTTGATATAAAATTTTTTATACTATATAAAACAAGATCAATATCTTTGATTTAAAATTTTAATATCATATTATTACATTTTGTAAGATTTTTATTTTCAGCCGTTGATTTTGAGCCCCTTCGTTCACTAGGCAAATGATATCTTAAAAATATAAAATTTATTTTCTAGGTACTTCAAATACTCTAAATCAAATTTAACGGATAAAAATAATCAGAGGGTTAAATCTAACGGTGTAAAACTCGATAGCATCAAATCCTTGGTACTATCGATAGTACTTCAGCCGAACTTTATATATATATAGAGTCCGGCTGGAATACTATCGATAGCACGAAGCATTTGGTGCTATCAAGTTTTCTGCCGTTAGATTTACCTCTTTTATCATTTTTATCCGTTCGATTATACTATTCAACCAACTACCTACTCAACTCTAGGGGGCCCAAATCATTCTAACCGCACATATTTTAATCCAAGGATAGAAAATTTATTAGTACCAAATCATTAGTGCTATTAATAATATTCCAGCCTAATTCTCTCTCTCTCTATATATATAGTATTAAGATTGTCCTCTAGTTTCTAGGTATTTGAACATTTTCATACTTAATCCAATAGTACATGTCACTTAATATTTCACAATATAAATCTCCTTCTCAACAGAAGGATATATAAAGGGAAAAAAAAACAATACAACACATATTTTCTTTCTCAATAATTGCAGAAGTGCCACAGTAACACTCCAAAAAAAAAGAAACAATTTCCAATCATTACAACACTAGCTAAGCCCTGCACATTCTCCTGTGTCTGGATCCTATGAAATAGCAGATGCAGTAATGCAACACCTACCCAAAATTATTTCCATATATCCATAAATCAGTATTGTATAAATGACAATGAGCGAGTATTTTAAGGTAAGTAGTGTTGCCCTTACTTGCTTAGTAAATGAGACTTGAATATAGATGGAAAAGGTTATATCATCAATAGAATTACTATCAAATTATTGATGGTGGATGTCCAAAGCCAATGACTTTGTTCAACCTAAAATATTTCCTTTCCAAATTTGCAATTTTGCATACCAATAGTAAGACTATTTTAGTGATCGTTCCTTAAGTAAGTGACAAAAAATTTGATGGTTGGTATTCAAGATCCCAAATTCGAATTCTAATTAATTCATATTTTCAGCTAAATTTATTTCTACAATGAAATAAACGAAACGGATAACATGCTATCTCTCTAAAAAAAAAAAAAAAAAATAGTAAACTATTTTAAAAAGTTGTTGATGGTCTAGCAAATTTTATACAGAACATGATAGAAAGAGATGACTGCAAACATATTCGAAATATTATATAAAATACTGGCTTATCAATAAGATTTTCGAATGCGTTCATAGATACGCGTAATATCACGCATCTGCGCCGGCCTCCTCAGCTTTTGGAGTCGCCGCCGTTGGCGCCGGTGCCCTTCTCCCGTTGCGGCCGCCAAATCCGGGGATCCTGAAATTCGCCACGAGGGCGAGCCAATCCACCTCCCTCACCCGCAGCACCACAAACACGGCGAGCCCGCAGATGAAGCCCATGGCGGCGCCCCCGGAGCTGGCCATGGACACGGCGGCGCAGGCGAGCATGACGAAGGCCTCCTCCTTGCCGGACACGTCCCGCGCGGCCATGGCGAGCTCGATCCCGGAGAAGAGGAGCAGCACGCCGAGGATGCCGACGGGGAACTCGCGGAGGATGCGCACGAAGGAGGCGCCGAAGAGGAGGCCGAGGAGGAGCTTCCCGGCGGCGAGGAAGAGCACGGCGGCGCCGCTGCGGCCGCCGAAGCGGTACTGCCCGGCGAGCCCGCCGGCGCCGTGGCAGACGGGGACGGCGCCGAACCAGCAGCCGACGAGGTTCATGGCGCCGACGCTGACGGAGACGGCGGCGACGGAGACGGGCCCCTCCGGGCGATCCGGGAAGAGGTCGGCGGAGAGCTTGCACACGGCGATCACGGAGTTGAGGATCGAGAGCGGGAGCTGCGGGATCGCGGCGCGGAAGAACCCTAGCTTGAAGTCGTCCCAGGTGATGCGGACGACGCGGAGCGGGGAGGGGCCGAGCTTGATCTGGGCGAGGACGGAGGGGTCGCGGACGAAGCAGAGCGCGAGGCCGAGGAGGAAGACGATGAGCGCGGAGGGGATCAGGGCGCACGCGCGGCGACCGCGACCGCGACCGCGACCGCGAGTGCGGCTATCGCCGCTGCGGCTATCGTCGTCGTCGTCGGCGCCGGCGCCGGTGGTGAGGAGGAGGAAGAGGAGGGCGGAGAGGGCGAGGACGATGCCGTCGAGCCCTAGCCATGGGCGCGGGTCCGAGGAGGAGGAGGAGGAGGAGGAGGAGAGGGAATTGGAGGGGGAGGAGAAGGGTTGGAGGAAGCGGATGTAGGAGAGGGCGGAGAAGGTGAAGGAGAGGCCCTGGGAGAGCTGGACGCCGCGGACGACGGGGAGGGGGAGGAGGCGGTAGAGGGAGGACATGAGGCCGGAGGCGCCGAGGAGGAAGAGGGCGGCGGCGACGGAGAGGCCGGCGGCGGCGATGGCGGGGAGGGGGAGCGGCGGGGAGGAGGCGATGGCGACGGCGGCGATGGACTTCATGGGCTGGACGGGCATGGGCAGGCCGAAGAGGAGGCCGGTGAGGGCGTTGTAGAGCGCCGTGAAGACGAGCGCCGTGCCCAGGTCGAGCCCGCAGGAGAGGGAGAGCGCCAGCACGATGGGGATGAAGGTGCCCAGGTCCCCCACCGCCCCCCCCAGCTCCGACCACACCGACGTCTTCAGCGCGAAGCTCCTCGCCGCCGACGGCCACCGCACCCGGAGCCAGGCCCGACGACCCGACAGCAGAGGCTCCGACGCCGAGGGGGCCCGATCGCCATTGCCGAGCTCGTCGGCCATGGCGGAGGAGGAGCAGGAAGAAGGTGATCGGTGATTGACGAGTGGTTACTGGTTAGTGGTGGGTGGTGATTAGCACGTTTGCAAGCAAGGCATTCGGTCCAGGTACGCCTCCATCGCTTTCTGTAAATTATTATTATTATTACTCTTCAGATTATTTTTCCTTTTAATATTTATTTTATCATTAGATTTATGTTTTGTTTTGGATTATGAAAAAATTACGTGCGGTGAAAAAATACGATTAAAAAAAATATTTTATTTATTTTCGTACGTAATATTACGTTCTATATATCACGATAAGCCAGCTACAATGCGGTCTCATCGAAAAATACAAAAATATATACCTACGTGCTTACCAAACTAAGTCTTAAAAAAATTCTTTTATAATTTATTATTATTATTATTATTATTATTATTATTTGTTGATAATGATTCCCCTAAAAACCTTCCTTAAATGACCACTCTCATGCTCAACCCTGCGGGGAGGAAGTTTACTAGGTGGCAGTGAATTACATCGTCAATATATCCGGCCAATCACTTTCTCTTTTTAGAAGATATAATAAAAAAATATTTTAGAAAATTATGATTGAAGGGATAAACTCGAAAATAGTTTGATTGATTTGTGACAGTCATAATATTTCTTGATTTTCATCTTTCAAAAAATTAATTTTTATTTAAGCAACGCTAGTTCTATAATTTTTTTTTTCTTATTGTACATTTTACAATTCCACCATTCAAGGATTGATAATTCTTTACTATTCCTATCACTCACTGTTTTTGTATTATTAAAATCCATGAAGAATTTTTTAAATCCTAATAAAAGTTGGAATTGCAACTCTTGGATCAAGAGTTATAATCCTACAACTCCTTTCGGATGGTAGAATTAGCATTTTTTATTTTATTTTAAAGTAAATTATATTTTTGGTTTCCAAATTATTAGTTTTATGACACGCTGGTTTTTATACTTGATTTATTATAATTTTTGACTCGAACTTTTCAACCGGCTGTAATTAAGTTCTATAATTCAATTAGGTTGATTAAATATCATCAAATTATTGATATAACAATAATGTAGCATCTGAAGTATTGTCGTACCATCAATTACAACATTTTCACATTGTTTCTATATCAATAATTTATTAATATTTAATCAACTGAATTGAACTGTAGCATTTATTTAATTGCAATAATTTAAAAAATTAGAGTAAGAAATTATGACAAATCAAAAATTGAAAACGAAAATGTCATAGTTTGGGAACAACAAAAAGTGTAATTATCCCTTTTATTTTATCTAGCTATATCTGTCCGCTAAACAAAGAAAAAAAATAAAATTATAATTTCATTTTCTAAGGCAAAATCACCCAATCTATATATATATATATATATATATATATATATATATATATAGAGTCCGGCTGGAATACTATCGATAGCACCAAACGTTTACAATTGGTGCTATCAAGTTTTTCGCCGTTAGATTTAACCCTTTGTGTAATACACTGAACTTTAACAAATTGTAATGTTCTAGTATGAGAATAGTATATGAAATTAACTATTCTAGTTAATTTGAGGGTTGCTGATAGTGTACTGACACCTAACTGAAGCTTTATGAGTGTGAGAACGGATTACCGACACTAAAATTGGCAAACTGCAAGTTTTGAGTGTTGAGTATCGGTACCTGAGTGGGGTACCGGTATCCAAGAGAGTTGCCAGAATGGGTAGCTCTCGGGTTGAGAGGTTAGGTGTTGAGTACCGGTACTGACTCGGTGAGTACCGGTACTGGGGCTGAATACCAGTACTGCATCAGCTGGTGTTCTTCTCATGCTGGAAGCAAGGAACACACAGGGTGAGTTCTTCTCTTTCTCTCTCTAGGCTTTTTTCCAATTTTGGTGGGAATTGATGGAATTGAGCTCTTTCCTTCTATCCTCTCTATGGTGCTGGTTTTGAGATTCTTGGAGGAGTGGTGGAAGTGAAGAAGGAGATATTCTGAGGATATAATTTCAATCCTAGCTCAGAAGTAGGCTTAGCTTCGAACTTGAAAAGGTTAGCTTCTTAATTGCTAGCTTGTATATGATTTTTGATTAATTTGGAACTTAATTTTCAATTACTCTTAGGGCATGTTTGGTTCGCCGAAAGTATAGTATCGAAAGTGATACTTTTAGAAAGTAACATCTTATCAGTTGTTTGGTTTACGAAAGTGAATATAAAAGTTAATTTACGAAAGTGGGCTGATAAAGTGAGTTATAATTAAATCTCACTTTTTTTACTTTGGCTCAAAAAATTCGGAAGTCACCGAAAGTGGAGAGCTTAGCTAAGAGTTTATATTTGGTCTTAACTTTAATATTTAAATTTATTTTTGTAATAACTGAGATTTTTGATTTATTGAGTAAACCCTTTTGTTTGACGATGTTCTTGTGTGTAATATAATTATAAGTGTACTCGTCAAATTTCAGGAGAAAACGAGTTAAAACGGAGAAGTTACGCGACCCGGAAGTCTGACTTAAGTGAATAGTAACTCCGGTTTTCCGGAGAGGCCGCGGAGTAAAGTGGACTTTCGACGTGTATCGGACTCCGAATATAGCCTTCCAATAGCTCGTTTTCAACCGCTCGACTATCCTGGACCCAAAGGCACTGACGGAATTGGATTTGGATGCACGGATTTCGAGAAAAAGNACGGCTGAAAATGAATATTTTTCAAAAAGTGATGATATAATTTTTATATTTGAAATCTAGAGTCTAGATCTTATTTTAAATAGTTTAAAGAATTTTCTAATAAAAATTTAGTTGATTTGAACTCTTCTATACCGTTAAACGAGCAAACGCACCATATCGGCTACTAAAATTATAGATTTTGTGACCCTTTGATCATTCAGTGTCATGAAATTTTATTTCTAGATAATTTAAATGGTCTAGATCATATTCAACGGTGCCGATCGTCGATTTGGAAGCTCTATCATCAAAAATAAAATCGGTAGTAAACCGAGCAGTTTACTATCGATAGTTGTCCAATCAAACTCCATATATATATATATATATATATATATATATATATATATATATATATATATATATGTGTGTGTGTGTGTGTGTGTGTGTGTGTGTGTGAAAAAAAGAATATTAGATATGCAAAAACTAAAAATAAAAAAGAAATCAGTTATAAGTTTCTTAACTACATACATATCAAGAAACCTTTCTTATTTTTCCTACTTAGAGCATAAAATCAATTATTATTGTGAAAAAAAAACTTTGTGCACTAGAAAATGTGGGGAGGGCAAATAAGAGATCTAGATATTTGTTGTATACAGTATATGTTAGAGTGATAGGGATCTCAACTCATCATAGAAGCGGCTGTTTGGTACTTGGAAAAGCCAATCCATAGCGCTCCCAGATTATGATCGATGTTTGGTATTTCAAAAGGCCAATCTATAGCGCTCTCAGAGTCTCGTGTGGAGAAAAAGTATAAACTATGATAGTAACACTTCGTCGTCGTATCTTCAGCCAATCAAATTATGTTTATAGAATTTATCGACTCATCATACTTTTTTCTGAAATGAAGAAGTTTAATTGGCTTAAGATATATATAGCTGATGTGATGCAACCTCTACATAGAGGATCACCTGCTACGGTGAGGTTGAGAATAAACCATTTTCTCCGAACATATTATCGCTTTGTCGGGCTTCGGCCCCTCACTTCCGGCGTACCAAACATGCCCTAAGCCCTACTAAAAACTCTCAACAGCCCAATATATTATCTGGCCCATGAAGATAATTGGCTCATAGGCTAATGGATATGAGGCCACAAAGAAGAGATCTGTAATTTGAGGCCGACTAAGGCTTAGTTTGGTATTGGAGTCAATCTAACACTATCAGATAGAATAGAGTTGAGAAAAGCATATAGGGATATGCTTCTGCGTTCTCTGATGGGATCATAGAAAATATATCGTAACCGACTAACCGTAATATGCGGAACGCAATATTACGTACGAAAACAATATCGTTTTTCACCGCTCGTAACGCAATCTTCCCGCAATCCCAAACGTAGCCTAACACTGGTAGGCAAAACAGAGCTGGGATAAAAGTGTACGTAAATATATTTCTTCGTTTTCTAGTGAAAAGCATAAAATAACATAACTTTTTTTTGTTTCTGATGAGACTGCTCGTAATCAACTTATTATGATATACAAAACGTATAATTTAGACACGAAACTTTTTTAAAAAAACTATTTTTTTATCGCCACATATAAGGTGTTTTTTCCCATAATCCCAAATTAAGCCTACTTATAGTTTAAACATTGAACTTTGGAGATGTTAGTACATCCGACATTGCTCCCCCTTTGTGAAACTCTCTTTAGAACCAGCCTTCAGGTTCTACAACATTAATTTCCGAGTTAATTAACTGATAAAATTTGACACTGGGTAGAACTAACAATAATTTTAATTCCTGTCTAAAGGGTGTCTATGAACCTTTTCTTAAAAAAAAAAAAAAAAAAAAAAAAAAAATCTAGTCATAGACGTTCTTCGATTANCTATCTAGTCATAGCCGTTCTTCGATTAAAAAAAGATGTAAAAAATCCATAATTTAAGTTGGAAAACTTTTAGATTTCAAGTTTATATTAATTCGGCCTTTTTTCAGTATCGAGCTTGTAGAACTCAAAGTTTTAGCATATGGAGGTCAACTATTTTTATTGTCTGTTTGATATGACTATTGAAATAATTCTATTAATCGGAAGATCAGCAAATACGTTTCTAATAAATATATTCAGACCTTTTCCTGAATGACATATTCTGTAGAAACTGTGGACCGTAAGTGCCAATCAACCATCCCAAAAGAATGTGCTTATAAGAAGGGCGCACCCATCGCATTTAAGAGCTCAACCACAGCGTTCGCGGGCTTCGACCTAACTCAACTCACCTGAACGTTGGATCTATTATTAGGCCTCTTATTATTAGGTCTCTTGTGGACCAAATTTATTAGGCTCACCCAACTCAACTTATTAGTCTCCTGAGTCTATTGTCACGGAGCAGGAAGTTGGATCTATTTTAGTCCAATAATAAATAATAAGCAGAAACTACAGCGAGCAAAACCACATTAATGAACTTCAATTTTGAAAGGAAAGAGTTCGAATCTACAACGGTAATACCAAATCACTATGATCATAGACCAATAATAATGTAATATTTTTTCATCATTAGGCAATTAACAAAACAATGAGTGATCCCTAAGCATTTTTAAAAACCACATGGGGTTTGATTACATGGTTAAGTGCTTACATAATCTATTTCAAATTGGTTAATAGCATAAACCCATGTGGAGGTTATCTTGCCAATTATTATTCTATTACAAGTCCTCTATACTTGAGATGCTTTTAAATCTTAGCCCTAATTAATTAATAAACTTTACATTACCTGGAAATGCACCCAAAGAAAAAGTCAACCAATAGCCATTGCATTAGTCAATAAAGAGTTGCATTATCCACTCACATATTTCAAAACTTGAAAACTGATACTGAGTTCATCTACATGAAACCAATAATGAAAAAAATTTGCTGTTGTAGTTTCTTTTTTTTAACCCTCTTATGTACTATATAGTGTTCAAGTTTTCTATAATAATTCAAAAGTCATCGACTTGTTATCAAAAAAAAAAAAAAAAAAAAAATCATCTACAGCTTCGGTTGAAATAAAAGTCATTTTCAATCTGAAAATCAGTTATGAGCGAACAAACAAGCAAAGTTCAAGTACTTTTTCTTGAAATAAAAGCATCATTTGATTTACTATAATCCTTTTCCTCCTACACAACATAATCCTTCAGAGGCCTACATAATGTGAAACAATCACTATACTTTAAAAGCTTAAGTAGTTAGAGAACGATGTTTAAATATTTTTATATTTAATACTCCATCTCATGTCTGGGCTCAAGACTTTTTAGTCGGCCCATGACGTAGGCTTGAATTAAATGGGAGGAAATTAATATGCTAGGAGCTTGGCGTGATTCGAACTCAGGATCTCCTGTTTTGATACCATGTGAAACAATCATTGTACTCTAAAAATTTAAGCTATTAAAGAACGGTGTTTAAATATTTTTATATTTAATACTCCATCTCATGTCTGGGCTCAAGACTTTTTAGTCGGCCCATGACGTAGGCTTGAATTAAATGGGAGGAAATTAATATGCTAGGAGCTTGGCGTGATTCGAACTCAGGATCTCCTGTTTTGATACCATGTGAAACAATCATTGTACTCTAAAAATTTAAGCTATTAAAGAACGGTGTTTAAATATTTTTATATTTAACACATGATTGAAATACACATATGGGGTATCAAACTTCCGATCTTTTAGATATAATATACTGAGTAACAACCACTATACAATTACTAAGTGGTAACTCATAAATTTATCTCCTTTCCCAAAGGTATTGTTGTTGTTGTACCCTCTTTGTCCCCTCCTCTCAAAACAAGGTAAAAACAACTTGCACAAGAGGTCCCCTCTTATAAACACCATTTGAGTGGAACAAATATATGGTGGGGGAAGATCTCATGGGAGATCCACTCTTGCATAGAAAAGAAAAGACTCTGCAGAGGTCTCAGAATCTTTCTAGGTGGAGTGCACAAAATCCTCTAAACTTTTGTCGAATTGCAGTTCGGTCCTTAACCGCGCGCCTGAGCTGCTTCGATCTTCGTTGAATTTGTCAAATTTCTTATTGTATATATGTCGAACATAAAATATTAAAACACAGCTGATCTGCGGAAGTTTAAGCTTTTTCGAAAACCAGTTGTTCTGCTTGGTATCAAATTGGAAGGCCCTTGTCATTTGTAGGTTCATATCAGAAGTTTAGAGATTAAAATAAAAACTTTTAGGGTGCGTTTGGTTCGCGCTATCTTTTTAAGATTCCTAGTAATCCAATAGGAATAAAAAAAATATGACGGTATTTGGCTAAGCGCACTAAGTAATTTAGTTGGTAATACTAGATTTACTTGGGAATGAGATGCATCCCAAAATACTAATCTCATTTCTTTGAGGGAGGGTGGGTATCCGTATATTAATAGATTAGAATAATTATAATATGTCTATTTTTTTTTTCTTCCCACCCGCTGGCTAGTTGGTATTATTTTTCTTTACACTCTAACCTCATATCTTTCTCTAAACTTTTTTTTTTTCTCTCTAAACTTCAACTCTTTTTCTCTCTCTAAATTAAGCTATTTCTCCCCCTCTTTTTCTAAAATCTCAACCCTCTCATTCTCTCTAAATAACATGACTGAATAATATGATCGTAGGAACCAAATACTGAAATACTACATTCTTAGTAATAGAATAAATAGGAATAAGATTCTCGGATATCTTTTTACTCTTAGTAATCTTTCATAGTGCGAACCAAACGCACCCTTAAAGATTAAGTAACCATTTCAAAAAATACCATACTTCAAATAAGTTTTGTATTACTTTTAACTTTTTTATTTTATCACTTTTTTCTGCTTGAATTTTGAGCTGAACGGGAGCTGAAAAAGCTTGAATATATTACAAATTTATATTATTTGGATTTTAGGCCAATCCAAATGTAACATACCTATATTTTGTAAATTTTATTCATTAGATTAAAATTCTAATTTCTTTTTTTTTTTCAACTTTTCACCCAGTAGTAGAATTGACAATCTAACTTGCTATTTACAAGCCAGCTCGTGTTCGGCTCGTTAATAAACAAACCGAACACCAGCTAGAATTTTTAGGTTAATATTTTAGCGAGCCAGCTCATGTTCGACGCGTTGACGTATAGTCCTATGCGTGCTCGCAGACAGGGACCGTCTCCTTTTCCATTTTGATCTATGCACTGCAAAAGTCTAGTGGTCCAGGGACCAACACTACAAATTAAGAGTGAAAGCTCCAACTCAATGGCATATCCTGCTACCCACGAGGAAGAAAGATGCAGAAGAAAAACCCTAAAATTTGAATCTCGCTTTGTGGGCACTTGATTCTTGTACAGCCTTCCAGGCTTTAAAATCAAAATCTAATTTATTATGCATTATCATATTATATGTTTTATGACATAAAACATTCTGTATGCTTGAACAATGGCCTTTTCTAGTTCGTTGATTTTTTCTGGAGAAAAACTTCAAATATCACTCATGTGGTGTCACACTTTTTTATTTTAATACCCTGTGGTTTAAAATGTATCAATTTAGTATATCGTGATTTCATTTGTCTCTACTTATTATCCTTTCGATTAATTTTTTTTATTAAATCAGCAATAAAGTTAAAACTAAAAGGTATTAAAATGAATACTCGACAAACCTAGATGACGTATCTAAAATTTTTGCATATAATTTAACGACGTGTTAACGGAGGAGCTGATGAAAAAAAAAAAAAAAAAAACCATAAGTTAGTAAATTAATACACTTTTAAACATAAAAATACTTAAGGTAAAAAAGTGTGAAACCACATTGCGGGCTATTGAAGTTTTGCCCCCCACCTTTTTTTTTTTTTTTTTTAAGAACTGTTTTTGATGCAATTTTTCAAATCTTATTTTTTTTATATATTGGCTATTTAAATCTTGTCTTTCAAATATATAAAGAGAAAAAAAACAATTTGAAAGCCGCTTAATAAAGGAAAAAAAACTATTTTCAGAACATACTTTTTTTTATTTTCTTATTTATATTGTAAAATTATATCTTACCAAAATTATGTTAGAGACTGTTAACTTTTAGGGTGCGTTTGGTTCGCATTTATAAAAGAATTACTAGGAATAAAAAATATCTGAGAATCTTTATTCCTATTCATTTATTATTAAGAATGTGGAATTCCTGGTTTGGTTCGCCACGTAATATTAATTAGCCATGTTATTTAATATTATAAAAAATATACAATATAATTTATTTATTTATTTAATTAATTTTAGATAATTATACCAAAAGTTTCAACATCTTTTTAGAAAAAAGGAAGAGAGAGTATAAGTTAGAGAGGACATAATTAAAAAAATAGAAAAAAAAATATAGTCAAAATTAGAGGTGAGTGAGAGAGTTGAAATTTTAGAAAGAGAAAGAGAAAGAAAGCTTAGATGGGAGAGAGAAAAAAAAAGTTGAATTTTAGAGAGAAAAATAAGTTTAGAGAGAGATATAAGGTTAGAGTGTAAAGAAAAATAATATCAATTAGCCGACGGGTAGGAAGAAAGAAAGAGATTAGACATATTATGATTACCCCAATCCATTAATATGAGGATACCCACCCTCCCTCAGGGGAATAAGATTAGTACTTTGGGGTGAATCTTATTCCCAAGTGAATCAAATATTACCAACTAGATTACTTAATGCGCTTAGCCAAACACCGTCATATTTTTTTATTCCCATTGGATTACTAGGAATCTTTAAAAGATAGCGCGAACCAAACGCACCCTTATGATAATACGATAACAATAAAATTATTTTTTATCGTTTTTTTTTTTTTTCGTGTAATTCGAAACAAACGTGATTGGTGATGAGATTGCGCCGTCACATAAGTCAAATTATTATTTATTTAGTTTTTTAAGTTTGAAATTTTGTTAAACAATAATAATTTTTTTAATTCTTTGTACGCTCAGAAGTGGGCCCCAGAGGCCAGTGATTTCACGCTGTCATGTGGGCCCCGCACTAGTTCTTTATTGGGCCGTGACACGCTGGACTAACGTTACAAAAAAACTCGTAAACGGGCCCCCACGGTGGGCCCCACCGCAATGGTATCCAACGGGGGCTGATCGGACGGCCGAGATCGGTTCGCCTCGATGATCGGGCGCTTACGTGGCCGACCGTTGGAGCTTGGGGGCAGTGCCCACGAGGGGCATTTTCGTCATTTCGATTAGAGTCGCTCGGGCCGCGCCAGTTGGGCTTAAATAAAATGAGAGATATAATATAAGCACAGTTTAATTAATCAATTATAATATTATAGATAAATAATAATTATATATCACATAAATAACTCGAAAATAATTCTGCTAAATTGTATTGTAGTCCCCGTACTATTCTGATATTACACTCCGCCTCTATAAATAAAAAAATTATAATTTATTTGTATTGTATCTTTATATATTCGCTATTCAAAATCTAATATTCTCGAATGATAGTTTTTTTGTATCTTCTCCTGCAAAATAATTTAAATTTTTTTAAGTAGATTCTATTTGGCAATGCTGATGCTTATTTTTAATAAAAATTACTTATCATAAAATATTGATTAATAAATATTTAATCTATAAAGAAAAATTCTGAGTAAGTATTTTATCTTTTTAATACTGCTATAAAAAAATTACTAAGAATGTTAAAATATATATATTAAAATATATTTTTTTATACAATATGATATTCTAAATAGTTGGACCAAATAGAAACTAAAATTAATTACAGTGATATTATTACTTTTCTTTTTTTTTTTTGAGAATTAGAGATTAGGCTTAATATATAGAAGGACCTTATATTACTTTGGAGATAATATAAGGACTCCCCGTAAATTTTACAAATGTACTCATATAATTATTTTTCAAAATAATTTAAAAAATTAATTACTTATATTACTTATATATATACAAAACCCCTCCTCTCTCTCTCTCTCTCTCTCACTGCGAACTCTTTTTGTCTCTCGTTTCTCTCTCATTCTCTCTTCTCTGTTTCCAATTCTCTGCTCCCGAAACCCTAGCCCTAGCCCTAACCCTAACCCTCGCCCTTTTCACCCAACCCCCGATCGATCCGCCGCAAATGGCGGGGTCGCCGCCGCGATCGGCTAAGATTTTGCGGGACAGGTGATCGCGCGGTCGGGTTCTTAAGGCGAGCCTTCCCAGTCCATGGCGGCCGCGGGGGGGAAGGGTGCGCCGGAGAGGATCCGCAGGGGCCTCCGCACGGCGCTGTTCGTGGTGACGATGGTGGCGTCGCTGCTCGCGACCTCGGCCCCGGCGCTCGTCGCCGTCGCCGACGCGGGCGCGGCGCTGGCCCTCGCGGCGAGGCTCGCGTGCGGCGGCGGCGGCGGATGCGGCGTGAGGGCGCAAGTGGAGAGGTACGGCTTCAGGAGCTCGTTGATGGATGTGCCTCTCGCTTCCCTCCTCAGATCCCTCGTAATCACATGTAAATCTTGCTCCCCTCCTTTTTGTGTGTTTTTTTCTATTTTAATTAGAAATGTGGTTGATTTTGATTAAATATGCGCGAGTAGCTTTGTATAATTTAAAGGTAGAGTTTCGCTTCTTCACTTTCTTACAATGAAAATTTTAAAAGCTATCACCTTTATGATTTAATGGGTATCAAATTTATTAATAGGCTTTCCATCACATCACTATTTTTATCGAGTTAATTTGCATTTGTACCGAGTTGGTGGACCAATGTTCAGCAAACAGCTCTATTGATCTACAGTAAAAATTTAGAATCTACAGTGTGTTGGATCTGAAAGGCTATTCTTTTGATTTACTGTGTGCACCATTAGGTAAAATGTATAGACCTTACCCTTATTTTTTAAAATTTGAATTAAAAATTTGATTTTACTACCTAGTGTCATAGTTTCTTTTGAAATATACGCGTGAAATTTGAAACTTTTTACTGTCATTTTTAAAGTTCATGTATCTGTCTCAAAATATTACATTTTTACCTATCCATTATTTCCTGTTTTTATTGGCCTTCAATTAGTAAGTTATGGGGAAAGAAGGAATTGCTAATTTCATCTGAATGTTTCGGAATAGTTATGCATTACATTTGGTGGTTAAAAATGACAGTAAAGTTATCTTTTTTCAGGTGTTTACTGTTTGAGTGATGATCCTGGGCTTTCTCATGGTCCTTATCTTGGAACAGCAGCACTATGTTCATTAGCTTCTGTTGTATTTCTAACCATTAAGGCCTGTGTTTATACACCTATATCTTATATTAGGCCTGAAGCTCCACCATCTTTGGCTAGTGAGGATCTGCATTCAAGGAAATCATGGGGCATGCCTGTTCTTTTCCTTACATCATTACTTTTCGCTCTCGGTCATCTTGTTGTTGCATACAGGACAAGGTGCAGAGCACGTAGAAAACTTATGTTCCACCGTATTGACCCGGAATCAGTATGTTTGAATTTCTATTTATTCCTATTTTTCCAGTCGCACAATCATTTTGTTCAAATTATTTGTGTTTCTATATGCTATGGTATCAGCTTTTTGATGGCTTTGAAACTTCTCTAGACTTGTATGTATGGAGTAAATTGATATCATAGGCAGTTGAGCTTTTTTATGTTTGCCTAACAGGAATTCTTGCTATGATAATGTACTTAGTCTTTTGCTGAGAGATTTCCTCTCATAAGCCAATTATAATATTAAATTGTTATATCCATTTAAGAAACCTTATTTAAGATTTAGTTCTCTGTTTGTGTGCATGTGCTTGCTTCTTTGTGTTAATTGGAGTTTGATTTGTATCTTACGGTCTAGTATATTTTTCATTTAACTCTTTGGTACTCCATCGCAGGTTTTGGCATACAGGAACATGTTTTTTAGCTATCAGAAGGTCCCTCGATCCCCCACACCATGCGGTGGCAAAATATACTCGAGGAGTGAGAGTGAAACAAAGAGGAAAGCCATACTTTGTTGTGAACGGGATCTTCCCATCAGCTTCCTCGCAGAAAGTGACAGCTTGTTCATTGCCTGTCAAGGCCTGACAATCCATTATAAGCTTAGCTTACATGATTTACCTCCCACCATTTCTCTATCCTCCTCAAGGCTCAAACTTCAGAGTCCATTAGTAAAAACTAAAACCCATCATCATCTATATAGGAGCTTTAGTCAAAAATACTATGATACCTCTCTATATGATCCGCTGTTGGATGAATCTGCAACCTCGCCTACTTTATTATCAGATGGCATTCCTCTGTTGAGTCTTGATGATGGCAATGGTGATTTGGGTTCATCTAATTACGTAAATATGGGCATTGGGGTAGAAGAAAAGGTGGAGCTTGCTGTTGTTTTAGTGCATGGTTTTGGAGGAGGGGTTTTCTCATGGAGGCATGTGAGCAGTGTGCTTGCAAGGCAAGTAGGATGTGCAGTTGTGGCTTTTGATCGGCCCGGCTGGGGGTTGACTTCTCGACCACGTAGGAAGGATTGGGAGGACAAGCGATTGCCAAACCCATATATGCTTGACTCCCAGGTAATTCTTCTACTCTTTTTGTCATGGTTAAATAACTGCTCTGCAAGCTATCATCAATGTTGTAAGTTGTAACTTATTTCCTGGACACATTGAACCACCATTTATGCCTTCTGAAGTTTTCCAATCATTTCATGGAATTAAGATTGTGCACTTCGTTGATGCGCTTTATACATTATTTTGATTTTCAACTAGAGTAAAGCTTCTAAACAAGAGGCTCTTCTTTAAAATCTCGTGCAGGTTGATCTTCTTATCTCTTTCTGCTCGGAGATGGGCTTCTCATCAGTAATACTTGTTGGCCATGATGATGGCGGACTTCTTGCTCTCAAGGCTGCAGAAAAAGTTCGTTCCTCTGCGGATCCTGCCAAAGTCAGTGACAGACTTCAATTCAGTTATTTTTGCAATTTTAATGTGTCTTAATTTGTCCATATGGCTGACTTAATTGGGCTTTTACATACAATATCCCTGTAAAATTATTTTACCAATATCCTGTAAAACCTGAAGTTTGATACATATCCCTCAAAAAGTGTAGTTTCTCACAAAATCATGCTTGAGTTGAGAGGAGCCATCCAATTCATGGAAGAAGTTCGGTTTTTTTTTTATTATAGCAAAAGCGCTCTAAAAAGTGCCATTTTTGAAATTGCGAAGACTTATGTGCGAGATATTTTGAGGGGCAGATATGAGAAGTTCAGATTTTGCTGGGATATATATATGTAAACAAATATTTTGCAGGTGTATGTGTAAACATCATTAAATTTGTGATCTATTCAATTGCTTTTAATGTGACTTCTGCTTGTTTAAGGGTTATTTCCGGAAGATGTTTAGGTCCAGCTAAAGCCATTTCTTTTTAGCTAAATGTTTGTATTTGTATTAGGTGGAAATCAAGGGAGTGGTTCTAGTTAGTGTCAGCTTATCTAGAGAAGTTGTCCCTTCCTTCGCCCGGATCCTTCTACATACTCCACTTGGGAAGAAGCACATGGTCCGTCCTCTACTGCGTACTGAAATCACTCAAGTGATCAACCGTCGTGCATGGTATGATGCTACAAAGCTAACAGCTGAGGTTTTGAACCTTTACAAGGTATAATAGTTAACATCATCTTCCATTTTGAAATGCGATGCCCTTCAACCATTTGTCATTTAATTTTCTTCTCTATGCGAGAAGGGTTAAGAGTGTTTTGTTGGGATCTGGTCTACCACTTCATTGGTGGACAAAACCCCATCCTGAGAAGGGCTCTACTTTTTTCTTTTTTTTTCTTTTTTTAATATGACTTTTAAAACCCATTAGATTGGTGTATGTTGAATTTGATTACTTGGTCTACTAGACCATAGCCATCCAATGTTATGGAGTAGGTAGCTGGAGGGGACATTGGTACTCACTAGTTGCTATAACTGCTAGGGGCTTCTTTGGCCCACTCAGAGCTTCTATAGAAATGCTTTTTAAGCGAAGTAGTTTAAAGAAGCATTAACAATTCTTTAATCAGAATCTCCATTACAACCTCTTATTATAGCAGAAGCAGAAGCAGAAGCAATTCGGAGCCCGTAAGCTCATTTTAACTTTTCGCCACCGCAGAAACTCTATATAAGTGAAAAATCACAAATACTTGGTGAGGAAGTGATTCCTAATTGCGTTAAATCCTGTTATGGCAATTGCAACATTTTAATGCTGAGCACATGTCATTAGCATGTGTACTAACTTAAGAAGTCAAATAAATCCTGTGTTCAGGCCCCATTATTTGTGGAAGGTTGGGATGAGGCACTTCATGAGATCGGACGGTTATCATTTGCAACCGTCCTCTCATCACAAAGCGCAGCAGCATTGCTAAAATCGGCGGAAGACCTTCCCGTCCTTGTTGTAGCTGGTGCAGAGGATGTGCTTGTTCCTTTCAAGTCGGTTCAAGCCATGGCTTCCAAGCTTGTAAATTCTGTTAGTATTTCCTTTTCTCGAGTATTTAAACTGATGTTGTTAAATCATTAGTTGTGTTGAAAGGGTTACATACTCTTTTGCTTTCCTTTCTTTCCAAAGTAGATAATGCTACTTTTCACGGAGTAAGATGATGCATTTTCCCTCGTATAATCGGCTATATTAATTTCCTTATTCTGCTCTCTTTTCTGCAGAGACTTATCGCAATATCAGGATGCGGGCATCTACCGCATGAGGAGTGCCCGAAAGCTCTTCTCGCGGCTCTCACCCCGTTCATAACTAGACTGCTGTTGCCTGCCGACGCCTCCAGAAGACATTAGGGTTAATACTTTCTCAATCTTTTCTCCATGTTTCTTTTGAAATTACTTTCTATTAATCTTCCTTTTCCAATGAAAAAGGTAGATAGATCTCTTCTATCCTGCTAGGGTTGTGTGAGGTGTTATGTGTTTGGGTTTAGTGTTTGCTTGTCCTGGAGCCAGGCCCAATACTCTTCTTAGGGTTACTTGAGCTCCCCTAACTTGTCAGTAGTTGTCACCCTTCCTCATCTTATGATTTATTAGAATTAGGGCTTCTTGATTAAGCAAGTTAGATTTAGCATGCCATGTAGGGCGTAAGCTTTCGCTAAATCTGATGTTAACCTAAGGAATCGATGCGCTAACCTAAGGAATCGATGTGCGCAACTAAGGATGCTATGAGAGATTGCTGTGTAAAGAACTAGTTTTGATATTCATAAATGCAATATGCAAAGATTTTGAGGACTAACACAATGAGAAAGGCTAAAATAACAACAACAACAACAACAAAAAAAGCACTTTAGTCTGTTTCTAATTATTCATAGCGAAAATGTATATTAATATTAATTTTGCACTTTATTACTGCCTGGTATAGGTTCAAATATTTAGGGTACTTATTGAATTCAAATGAAATTAGTTAAATATCAAATTAGTTAAAATTTTACTCCTGGCAAAAATATTTGAAACTTACTAGAACTATGACCCATTTTGATCCAACTACCTAACCTTCAAAAATTTCTAACTTTGCTGCTTAATTTTTTTTAATTCATCTGAGTTGAGTCTGTTGGTTTAAATGGGCCAACATGCGGAAGGCTATGTTGAGCCGAGTCATGTTCGAAATGGCGTGAGGCTAAGTGGGCCGAGTCATGTTTGAAGTGGTGTGAGACTGGGTGGGCCGAATCACAATCGAGACCCGTGGGTGATGTTTTTGCACGCTTTAACTGAATTGTTTGTGTTAATGGTTAGTGCCAACGATCCGACAGAGTCATTTAATAATTCTTAAATTTCAAAATTTGAATGCATTGTTTACTTTTACACACTTGATTAGCATATTTCATATTATGCAACTACAACTCCATTAAAACAAGTAATGAGCCTAAAATTTGTATCGGAAGAACACCATCAAATGGCATCTATAAGATAAATTGGAAGGCTGAGTACCAAAATCAAACTTTAAAAAGATTGGATAATTGAATAAAAAATGGGCCAAAGTTTATAAGAAAACCCTAACAAGGAGTTTTAAGTAGAACTCTAAAGTGGGGCCATGCAAAACTTCTTTGATACTTCAATGGCGTCTAGAAGTGTATCACCAGTCCCTCTCCGTAGACTTTCCAAAACTGTGCCCCACCCTTGACCATGAGGTTTCCTTTTGTTTCAGTATATATGAACAAAATTTAGTTTGACATGGTGGTCGCCGATTAGGCGGATCGAGATCTAAGCATGTTGATCTGATTAGTTATGTCTCAATCTATCTGCCTAACTTCATGGGCTATTTTCTCTTGATGGAGCACACCAGGAAATGCTGGTCACTTCCAGGATGTAACTGCTAATTATTAGATTATTGAGATTTTAGCACAATTGTCTATGGTTTTGTAATCATGCAATCATATATTAGCTTAGGAGGTGTTTGGTTCTTCAAAAAGTACACTGGAAAATAGTTTTCTGGTCGGAAAAGTAGTTTCGTTTTTGTCTTATTTCATGGGAAAGTCTTCTTTTTTATTTTTTGAATTTGAATTTGTTATCCGCGAAATAAAAATCGTGAAAAGGATGTTTCCTATTGATTATTTTTTTTTTATCTAAAAAATAATTTTTCATGATTTTTCGAGGAACCATACATCCTCTGAGATCAGAAGCCATTGACAATATTCTTTGTATTGACTCTTGCTTGCGTGCTTGATTTTCGTGCTATCAGGTCGTTTTTTATGACGGGGCTTTCGAATCAGTGATCAGCTTTATTTGATTTGATCTAAAGTATTAAAAGTATTAAAAAAAAAAGCTTTGTGATTTTTTAATATTATTTTCCTAGTAATCCGAAGGGGTTCAAAGTCTAAGGTTGAAAAAAAAAAATTATATTTTATATAGTATAGAAATATTTTAATAAAATTTTATATGGTTTGAATATTTCTGTATCGTTAAATTTGCAAATGGTTTATCCCAACTATTAAAATTATTAATATTGAGTTCGTCCGATCATTAGGTAAATAATATTAATAAGTTATGAAATTTTATTTTTTTAAAATGCGTCAAAAAGAGTTGATTGTAGATACATCATACATGGATAAAGAAGGAATCAATCGTTGGAACATTTCTGTGCTTTTAAAAGCACTCCATCCAAGTGTCTGATGATGCCGAGGCACCACCACAGGCACGAGGCACGAGGCACGAGCTCTAAATTTCGTCTCTGCCATCTCAGAACCTCCTCTATCCAAGTGTCTGGTGCCGAGGCACGAGGCACGAGTTCTAAATTTAAGTTCGTAACGCGATCTTAAACATTCTAACTCACTATGTGTTGTTTGGTAGGTGGTAGGTAATTGCGCAGTTTGTAAGGTACCCACAAGTCACGGCACCCCTCCAGGTCAAATCCTATCTAGTTCATGAATAATGTGCGTGCGCGTACGCTTACAAATATCTATAAATAACCGACCGTTTCTAATACAAGTGGCAAAGAAGTTTGACGGTTGGTATATGAGGTTTCAAGTTTGAATTTTAGTTGATTCATATTTTTAGCTAAGTTTATTTTTAAATGAAATAAACGAAACGAATAGGATGCTACATATTTCTAAAAAAAAATATATATATCCACAAATAATCAATCCCCATAAAAATGACTTAAATTAAAAGAGAAATGTTAAACAAATGTCCATCAATATATATATATATATATAGAGTTCGGCTACTATACTATTATGAGTACGATCGTCCTCGTACTCATAAGTTGTTTTCGATGATAGAGCTTCCGAATCGACGATCCACACCGTTAAACGTTATCTAGAGCATTTGAAACATCTAAAAATCAAATTTCATAATTTTTCGACATCATTTACCTTACTATTAAAAGCTCACAAAATTGATAATTTTTAGCGGCCGGTATGGAATACTTGCTAGTTTAGCAGTGCAAAAAAATCCGAATAGGTTGAATTTTTGATAGAAAATTCTATTCACTACCTAGATAAAGGTCAATAACTCCGATCTTAAATTGAAGGATCCGATCATCAGTTTTTAAGACATCGTTTCGATTTTGACCGTTCATTTAATTCCCGCTTGATGGACTTTATTATGATTTCAAAAAATTACGAAATTTATTTTCTAGAAGTTTCAAATACTTTTAGATCATATTTAACGGAGTGATCGTCGATTCGGAAGCTCCATCATCGAAAACACTTATGAGTACGAAGGGTCCAATACTCATAATTAGGGCTAGCAAAATGAGCGACCAGCCTCGCGTTCGTACTCGATATTTAGCTCGCTCGAGCTCTGACTCGAAATTAAATGAGCCGAGCTTGAACAAAAAAAAAAAGCTCGACAATTCATTTCAAGGCCGAGCTTGAGTATTACTCGGCTCGTTTGAATTAGGCTCGAAAAACTCGAATATATATATAATATATAATATATATATATATATATATATATATAATATATATATAATACTATATATATAATATACAAATTGAGCTCCTATGCTTTTTAAAAGTACTCAAGACATTGTGCTTGTAAATTCAGCCTTTGGATAAGTAATGTGTGTTAGCATGATATGGGACCCTTAGGGTTGAGTGGGTGGTTTGGTTGAATAGTATAATCTAATGGGGGTAAATGATTAATAGTGTCAGATCTAATGGCTAAAAATCTACAAGCACTAAGTGCTTGATGCTTTTACAAGCACCATAGCCGAAAATATATGATATTATATATATATATATATTATATATTCATATATATATATATAATATATATATTATAAGCTACCTATGCTATCGAAAGTATGAGGATATGGTGCTTTCGATTTTTTGGATTCTTAAATCAACCCCTTTAATCATTTATTTGAAATTAATACTATTTTATTCTTGTAGGACCACTCAATCCTAGGATATTATTTAATCCTAGGGGGGACCGCAATCATCCGCAATCATACAATTCTAAAATCGAAGGTCCAAAAATTTGAAAACATCAAATCCTCTATATTTTCGATAGCATAATAGTTCTACACTAATATTATATATAAAAAGTATATAAATATAATATATTTTACTTATATATAGGTTGAGTGAATAATCTGAGTTTAGTTAAAATGGGGCTAATATTGTTGGCCCATAAAAACAAACCTAATAGATAAATAAAAGAAGCAAAATGTACTAAATTCTATACATTTTTCATTTCTTCTTTTTTTCACAAAACTCTAAATTTTCAATATGTTTCTCTCTTTCTCCTTTTTTGTCTCTCACCCTAAGCGGCCAAAGTCGAAGGCCCTCCAAATTACCAGTACACAGCATATGCCTGCCGTTTCACTTTGATATTTAATTGTATGCTTGAGAATAATACAGAAAATTTTAAAGTAAAAATTATTATTCATATAAAATTTAATTTTGTTATATATGATTGGATAGTTTAATCCAATATTTATCTATATATATTTATTTATTTGTGACTGCTTATAAATAAAAATGAATAAGTATGAAGAATTGAAGCGGAAGAAAGACATGTGAGGCTGAAAAGATTAGATATTCAACTCATAAAATTATTTTTTTCATACCTTATAAACTATATTTTATATAATTAATTTTGTACCTTTGAACTATTAGACATATTTTTTATATCAAATTATAAACATAATGTTCTATAACAAATAAACATATTGATACGTATGATGGTGAGATTTTTCCAAGGCGGCTCGTTTAGCGGCTCGAGCTCGCTCGATCGAAATAAGGCCTCTGCTCGAAGCATCCGCTCCGAAAGTAATTCAATGCCTAAGTTGAGCTTAAATTTAACTCGAAATTAATTCAAGCCCGAATTGAGCCGAGTAAGCTCGCGCCGAGCTGGCTCGTTTCCACCCCTACTCATAATAGTAATAGTAGCCTCTACCTCCTCTCTCTCTCTCTCTCTCTTCTCATTATATATAACCTATAATATATATATATATAATAATTATTATATATCATATATATATATACGCAGATATACTATATATATATAGTATACTATAGGAGAAGAGAGAGAGAGAGAGAGAGAGAGAGAGAGAGAGAGAGAGATGAGCTAGAATACTCTCAAAAGTACCAAGGGGTTGCTGCTTTTGAGTTTTTAGCCATTGGATGGAAAAATGTAAAGTTGGGATGATGATGGTAGGTGGTGGTAGATGGAATAGTGTTTGATCCAAAGGCTATTAGTAATCAAAGAGTAGATCCAAGGCTAAAAATCTAATAGCACCAAGTGGGTGATACTTCTAAGGGTGCGTTTGGTTCGAGTTATCCTGATAGGATTACAGGCAATCCTGCCAGGATAACTGTGTTTGGTTAATCCGCTATGTAATCTAGTCGTTAATGTAGCATTACAAATCGAGCAGGATCACATCGAAAATATTAACGGGAGGGGGGTCGTGTATCCTGCATTACTGAAACCCGTTAATACTACATATTATGTAAAATGACAATTTTACCCTCCAACAACCCCAAATCTAATTAAAAGTATTATTTTCATCTCTCTCGCCTTCCCCCCGGCCCTCTCTCTCGCACGCCGCTTTCTCTCGCTCTCCCTCTCTCGACGTCTCTCTCTCTCTCTCTCTCTC